>NW_024682805.1:0-764 GCF_008729295.1 Plectropomus leopardus | reverse complement strand
TTGACGTTTTTGCCTTACTATAGCCTTGCTTTTTGGGTCATTTTTCCGACATTCCAAATTATGGTGTTTTTATCCGTTTTTGCAACTTTCTATGGTATGGCGCGTCTCAGCACGCTATTTAATGCTGTTCTAAGTGGTTTTCAGCTGTTTTTGGGACGTGTCATTTTTTGACGTTTTTGCCTATACTATAGCCTTCCTTTTTAGGTCGTTTTTTCGACATGCCAAATTATGGTGTTTTTGACCGTTTTTGCAACTTTGTATGCTATGGCGCATCTCAGGACGCTATTTAATGCTTTTCTAAACTATTTTAAGCTGTTTTTGGGACGTGTCATTTTGTGACGTTTTTGCCTATACTATAGCCTTCCTTTTTAGGTCGTTTTTTCGACATGCCAAATGATGGTGTTTTTATCCGTTTTTGCAACTTTCTATGCTATGGCGTGTCTCAGCACGCTATTTAATGCTGTTCTAAGTTATTTTCAGCTGTTTTTGGGAAGTGTCATTTTTTGACGTTTTTGCCTTACTATAGCCTTGCTTTTTAGGTCATTTTTTTGACATGCCAAATTATGGTGTTTGTGTCCGTTTTTGCAACTTTCTATGCTATGGTGCGTCTCAGCACACCTTTTAATGTGGTTTCCAACAATTTTCAGCTGTTTTTGGGACGTGTCATTTTTTGACCTTTTTGCCTTACTATAGCCTTCCTTCTTAGGTCGTTTTTTCGACATGCCAAATTCTGGTGTTTTTGACCGTTTTTGCAACTTTCTATG
>NW_024682804.1:0-481 GCF_008729295.1 Plectropomus leopardus | reverse complement strand
TCCTTGGGAAAAAACAGTGAACATAAGAAGCATAAAAGTAAAAAAAACAAAAAACACAAAAATCAATTAAAAAGCCTTATGAGACACCACTCTCAAATAAAAATATTATTCCTTGGGAAGATGAACACAAGAGAGA
Organism: Plectropomus leopardus; assembly: GCF_008729295.1. Taxonomy (NCBI): domain Eukaryota; kingdom Metazoa; phylum Chordata; class Actinopteri; order Perciformes; family Serranidae; genus Plectropomus; species Plectropomus leopardus. The sequence continues at coordinate 345 of NW_024682804.1, read as the reverse complement.
CCTTCATCCAAGGTTAACAGGTGTCTTTACAGTAAAAAAAGCATAGTAATAAAAAATCAAACACTTAAAATTAAAGCTAAGTGAGAAATGACTGTCGTGCGGTCACGGAACGATTATGACAATAAATAAATCAATAACATAACTATTGTTGTGAAGGTGAACACAAGTGAGACCTTGAAACCTTGACTGACGAAATTATACAAGTGAAATTTCAGTTGAAAGAGCACAGTGAGACACCGCTCTCAAGTGGACAAGGAGCAATTATTCAAAATAATTATAAATAAATACAATAATTATTGAACACAAGAGAGACCTTCCTCCATGGTTTATAGGTGTCTTTACAAT
>NW_024682803.1:0-310 GCF_008729295.1 Plectropomus leopardus | reverse complement strand
GGCTATAGTATGGCAAAAATGTCAAAATATGACATGTCCCAAAACTAACTTAAAACACCTCAAAACAGCCTAAAATAGCGTGCTGAGACACACCATAGCAAAGAATATTGCAAAAACCGCTAAAAACACCACAATTTAGCACGTTGAAAGAAATGACGATAAAAAGCAAGGCTATAGTATGGCAAAATTGTCAAAATATGACATGTCCCATAACTAGCTTAAAATACCTCAAAACAGCCTAAAATAGTGTGCTGAGATACTCCATAGCATAACATGTTGCAAAAACCGCCAAAAACAGCATGATTTAGCA
>NW_024682802.1:0-330 GCF_008729295.1 Plectropomus leopardus | reverse complement strand
GCAAAACCAGCCCAGACATACACAATTTTGCATGTTGAAAAAATGACTGAAAAAGCAAGGCTATAGTATGGCAAAAATGTCAAAAAATGACCTGTCCCAAAAACAGTTAAAAATACCTGAAAACTGTTTAAAAGAGCGTGCTGGGAAACGCCATAGTAAAGAATGCTGCAAAAACAGCCTAAAATTAAAAATTTTGCTTGTCAAAAAAATGACTGAAAAAGCAAGGCTATAGTATGGCAAAAATGTCAAAAAATGAACTGTCCCAAAAAGAGCTAAAAATACCTGAAAACTTCCTGAAGTAGCGTGCAGAGACATGCCATAGTAAAGACT
>NW_024682801.1:0-230 GCF_008729295.1 Plectropomus leopardus | reverse complement strand
GTGTGTGTGTGTGTGTGTGTGTGTGTGTGTGTGTGTGTGTGTGAGAGAGAGAGCGAGAGAGAGAGAGACAGGAAAGGAGAAGTGGTGTGTGTATATAAACTGATGTTAAAGTCGATCTGATCATCATCTGATTTGATCATCAGAGACTCGACAGACAAACTCCTTCATTTGAGCGGTGAGACGCACACACACACACACACACACACACACACACACACACACACACTCAG
>NW_024682800.1:0-265 GCF_008729295.1 Plectropomus leopardus | reverse complement strand
GGAGCGCTCAAAATTTGACTTTTTTCGACATACTATACTATTGCCTTTTTGGCAATTTTTGGACATGCTAAATGATGAGGTTTTTGGCCTTTTTTGGCTTTTATTTCCACTTTGTATTCTATGACACTTTTCTACAAGCTATTATAAGTAGTTTTCTGCCATTTTTAGGAGCGGTCAAAATTTGACGTTTTTGGACATACTATACTATTGCCTTTTTGGCAATTTTTGGACATGCTAAATGATGAGGTTTTTGGCCTTTTTTGGC
>NW_024682799.1:0-214 GCF_008729295.1 Plectropomus leopardus | reverse complement strand
CTCCTCCACCTGCCACCAAACGCTCCTCCATTAGCATTCAGGTGTGAGCGCCACACACACAGAGAGAGAGAGAGTGTGTGTGTGTGTGTGTGTGTGTGTGTGTGACTTGCATGTAATTACAATGTCGAGTGTGTGTGTTCATAGTGACGATGTGAGGAGAATCATTAGAAAACAATCACATAACAAAACTCTAATTATTATGTATATATTTAAA
>NW_024682798.1:0-425 GCF_008729295.1 Plectropomus leopardus | reverse complement strand
TGATTGATTGGCTGTCACTGGCTCACTTGTGCCAAGTAGCCAATCAGTGAGGGATGTGGGCGGGACATTGTTACACAACCAAGAGAGTGGTGACTTCAGGCAGAGACGGCTGCATCAGAGCCAAAGGAGCGCATTTTAAAATACATTAATTAATTTTATCGGTTATCAGTGAAAAAAACGGCCGATGCCGATGATCGCAAAAATGCCGAATATCGGACGATATTATCGGCCAAGCCGATTATTGGTCGATCCCTAGTTGGGATACAGTGTCTTATCATCACAACTGACTGTCATTTTGGCCTACTGGTGTTACCTTTGGGTGGGGTAAAGGTCAGTAGTTTGTGTGCCAGATACAGTAATTTGTAAATTTTAATAGTTGGTTAAATATCCACGGTTGATCTTAAACTGATGGCATACAGTCATTA
>NW_024682797.1:0-315 GCF_008729295.1 Plectropomus leopardus | reverse complement strand
CTCCCCGTGTCCGCGTGGGTTCTCTCCGGGGTCTCCGGCTTCCTCCCACGGTCCAAAGACATGCAGCTCAGGTTAATTGATGACTCTAAATTGCCCTTAGGTGTGGTTGTGAGTGTGTATGGTTGTTCGTCTATATGTGTTGGCCCTGCGATAGTCTGGCGAACTGTCCAGGGTGTACCCCGCCTTCCGCCCGATGACAGCTGGGATTGGCTCCAGCCCCCCCGCGACCCCTACGAGGACAAGCGGTTACAGAAAATGACTGACTGACTGCTTTTACTGTAAAGCTTCAGCAGTAGGAAATGTTCAGTTTGCATT
>NW_024682796.1:0-440 GCF_008729295.1 Plectropomus leopardus | reverse complement strand
AATGATAATACAGAGCGAAAATAACAACAAGCCATACCAATAAGAGTGAATGCTGTAAAAGAATATTAGCAGTGAACACAGAAATAATAGTACTGATCGTAGAATTAAACACGATCAGGGCAGAATAAAGAATAAAATTAAAAGATGCAATAAAATACAAACTAAAATAGACGACATCACATAAAAGCAAGTCTATAAAATAGGTTTTAAGAAGAGATTTAAAAGAAGTCACTGATTCTGCAAGCCTTATCTCCTTGTGCAGGTTGTTCCAAAGCCAAGGGGCCCTGATGGTGAAGGCACGGTCACCTTTAGTTTTAAGCCCCTCCACTTTGGAACAACCAGGAGGGCCCCACCTGAGGATCTAGGGCTGCAAACTGGCTTATAAGGGGTCAACATTTCAGATACGTAATTTGGGGCCAGACCCAGCCAAGCTTTAAAAA
>NW_024682795.1:0-1575 GCF_008729295.1 Plectropomus leopardus | reverse complement strand
TATTTAGGTGATATAGAGTCTTGAATTCAAATAGATATACAACCAACCAGCCCTGATAAGCAGCTGCAGTGTCAAACATATAAGCCAGAACATGCCAACAGCTACCACTCTCTCGAAACCGCGACTCGTATCGTAACATCCATCAAAATAATCGCAATATGATTGTTTTTGCACATCGGATTTGTGCAGCTCTACTCACAATCCAAATGTCAGCATATGCAACAAATGCTCGGCTCTGAGAAGCAAAGCAGTGAGTCAATAGCCAGAAGCACTGACAGAAAACTTGAAGTGTACATTTTAGACAACAGCTGATATGATGATGATATGAGGTCACAACTCGCCAGCAGCCACAGCGAGGACCACAGATCAAACATTATTATCACAACTGTCAATTAGCTCAAAGGTGCCCAAAAGCGATATGATCCACTGTTTACATAAAAGAGCTTTCATGAGAAACTCAACAACTGTTAGCAGCAGAGTTTGCAAATGAGCAGGAAATTAAGGAAAAAGATGGAGCAGAGCTTAAAAAAACAAACACCTTTTGACACACATGTCAGCGGAAATACGATTTGTTGTATGCATGTGCACAGATGGCTGGGGTTAGGCATCGATCTTGAATGGTTAAGGTCATTAAGGTCATGAACGGATCGGGTTTCCAGCACGGAGCAACAATACACCCCCGACACACTTCTACCTCCTCCTTGTCTCAGTGTGAACATCGTACCTGCGATGCGGATCACGGCCCTCTCCGCTGGGTCCAGCACGTCTCCGGAGGCGGACTTGGAGCGCTTGATGCGGTGGTGTTTGGGCAGGTTCCAGGGCAGCGTGTCTCCGAGGGACGGAGTGTAACTTATTGAACTCAGGTCACTGGTGCTCTCCTCCGACGCAGCCCGGACCAGAGGCCTCCTCTTGGGCTTCTCCTTCACCTCCTCCATAGTCTGGATGGAAACAGTGAGGAAAAAAGGATCAAAATGGAGTTACAAAACCTCCCAAAACAAAACACAGCGAGTCTCTGCCATCTATTATGTATGGTAGGGTTGGGCGACACATGTTATTTTAAGGGCACTGGAAAAAGCATCGATGGACACTTGTTCCTGTTTTTAGCATTTTTGATCAGCTCATATTTGGAACTTGCACTTGAATGTTGTGTGTACTGTGTTGATAAATCTGTCTGTCTGAAAATGTGCTTCATAAATAAAATTGCCGTTCCCGACTGTGTTGTTATTGTGAAATAGCAACACAAACTCAACATGTTACACATAAGTGCATGAAGGCCTTTAAACATTCAGATTTATGTTTCTAGAAATCACAAAAGCAGTTTTTTCCCCTGTTTAGTACATTCTCAAGGAGACCAGAGGAGTTGTGATTTATATTAAATAAAATCAATTGACCTTTATGACGCGAGCCCGAGCAGCAAAGCTTAGCTTTAGGTTTAATTTGTTTAAAAAGGGACCGTGCAAAGTGATAAATGCACAACGTATGAAAATGCCAGAATTATTCAGGCGGCTACTGTTAGGGGCTTAGCTCGGACCTGTTTGGGGTTGCGGGGGATCCTCCACTGGCCCTTTTTTGTTG
>NW_024682794.1:0-408 GCF_008729295.1 Plectropomus leopardus | reverse complement strand
ATACTGTACACCAGGGGTGGGCAACCTGTGGCTCTAGAGCCACATGCAGCTCTTTAGCCCCTCTCCAGTGGCTCCTGTGTCTCTGACTTAAAATTATATGGAAATGAATGGCGATTATTTTTTAAAAGATTTTCATTCAATTTTTCAGTTGCAAAAATATGTAGCCTGTACACAGAATATGAAAATGTATTAGCATTTCATTAACTAAAATATGCATCATATTTCTGGATTTTTTCCTCCTTCTTTCATCCTTTTCTGCTTAATTTTGCCAAATTTCAAAGGCGGTGGATGCTCCTGAATCAAAAAAGCTTGACTAGCTATGGATTCCAAATCCAAGATAGGAGAAGTCTCAGAGGAAAATGAAGTTAATAATGCATATAGATAATAATAATAGTGCATGAATAGATC
>NW_024682793.1:0-456 GCF_008729295.1 Plectropomus leopardus | reverse complement strand
CTTTATTATTTTGATGGTATTTTCTTCTTCTACTGTACTCAGAGGTGAGTATTGCACTTTTTACTTCACAACATTTATTTAACAGCTGTAGTTACTTTGCAGAAAAAGATTTTACAATAAAATCTAAATTTTAATAAAACCTAAATTCTTTGGACAGACTCTAAAAAAAACTCAGCCGCCTCTCTGATAAATAAAGAACAGTCCCTTAGGAGTTCACTGTACTTCAAAATAAAGTCTGTTTTCTACAAATATGAAATGCAAATGGACCTGCGACCCAGCAGTTAGGAATTACTGCTCTAAAGGAACCTGCAGAGAACTCAGCCATCAGTGCACGCCCACACACACACACACACACACACACACACACACACACACACACACACACACACGCATGCGCACACACACACACACACACACGCACACACACACACACACGGTGGTTATGAGTATTGACCC
>NW_024682792.1:0-219 GCF_008729295.1 Plectropomus leopardus | reverse complement strand
CACAGACACACACACACACACACACAAACACACACACACACACACACACACACACACACACACACACACAGACACACACACACACACAAACTCACACACACAAACACACACACACAGACACACACACACACACACACACACACACACACACACACACACACACACACACACCCACCCAGCTCGAGCTCTGTCAGGACTAAGCCTTGTAAAAAAGTGATA
>NW_024682791.1:0-604 GCF_008729295.1 Plectropomus leopardus | reverse complement strand
GTGTGTGTGTGTGTGTGTGTGTGTGTGTGTGTGTACACGAATATACGCCCATGTGTGTTGGCGTCCTAAGCTCAGACCAGAGACATTAATCATTAGTGAAATTACCTCCTGCCCCCCCCCCATCCCCACCATTATCAATAAACCAGCACCCTGAGAATGGGCAAACACTTGTTCGCTCTCTGTTACACATACACTGTCATAAACACACACACACACTCTGTTGTCATCCTTTCCTCCTCTCGTCCTGCTTTCTTTGGCAAAATGAGAGATTCGCTTGTTTCCTGAACCACCCAATTCTTCTTTTTCTTTTTTTTGTAACCCCTCCCATCTAACCACCGTTGCCATGGCATTTAACAAATTATTGCAATTACCCTCGTCATGCGGGTCGCCCCTGGAAACGGGCTGAGGGGCAAGAGAAGAAAGAGGGAGGGAGAGAGAGAAAGGGTGAATGAAGACCAGAGAAGGTGATAATCCTGTTTTGAACAAAAGGTCAAATTGTTGAATAGAGAAGCTTTGATTAAGCGGAGGAGGTACAAAGTGGAACCGTTTGAGCTCTATTCAGTGTGTGTGTGTGTGTGTGTGTGTGTGTGTGTGTGTGTGTGTG
>NW_024682790.1:0-228 GCF_008729295.1 Plectropomus leopardus | reverse complement strand
GAAAGGAACATTAAAGGGATTTTTTGCTATGGTTGACAACAGTCCAACATAATAGAAAACATGAACAATTCCCCCAAATCCAAAAACTAGATGTGTTTGGGTACATTTTCTGTTTCAGACCAGAGAACACAACAATACAAACAAAATTCATGTTTATGGCTTTCTGTGGATTCGCAAAATCGGTCTCCCATTAATTGTGACTTTATACTTGATGACATCAGAAGTTTT
>NW_024682789.1:0-403 GCF_008729295.1 Plectropomus leopardus | reverse complement strand
CACACACAGTAACACACACACACACATTAACACACACTTTAACAGGTGTCGGAGACAGCCAACGACCTCTGCTCTCTCCTCTGTGAGACCTCTATTCATTCGGACCACGCTAACAGACGCTAAGCTAACCGTGTGTGTGTGTGTGTGTGTGTGTGTGTGTGTGTGTGTGATGCAGCCACTTGTGTCTCCTCTGTTTCTGACTCACTAAAGCGTTATTATTCACCCGTACGTCACCAGATGCTACAACCTGAGACACACACACACTCGCCAGCTTTCTGCCAAACACTTGTGCCGCTGAGTGTGTGTGTGTGTGTGTGTTCAGCGAAACAGCAGTTAGCAGATGTTAGCACACACTTACACACACACACACACACACTGGTGATAGAAAGTACAGTATTTCCAT
>NW_024682788.1:0-448 GCF_008729295.1 Plectropomus leopardus | reverse complement strand
GTCAAACACACACACACACACACACACACACACACACACACACACACACACACACACACACACACACACACAACTTTAAACACACACAAAAACATGCACAGAATACAGAGGCGGCTACAGATGCTAAACGTGTTTTTGCAGTATGCATAAAGTTGCCAAAACAAACAGGAAATATATTTTCTGAGAAATCTTAAAAGCCCCAAAAGCACATTTAGAACAACAGTGGTTCTTAAAAATGAGAGATTTTGTGCTTTTTGTTTTCACTGGCAGGGAGTTTATTGAAAAAAAATGCGATATTATATATATCTACAGTCCAATCAGTGTGTGTGTACATATATAATCAGATTTAAATAAATAGAAATTAATGGCATTTTTTTTAAATTAATAGATGCCTGCATTTAATTAACTTTAATTAACATCAGTTATAGAAATTATTTAATATTAAATT
>NW_024682787.1:0-490 GCF_008729295.1 Plectropomus leopardus | reverse complement strand
GCAAAAATGTCAGAAATGACATGTCCCAAAATCAGCTGAAAACCACATTACACCATATAAAATAGCCTCCCAAGATGAGCCATAGCATTAAAAGTTGCAAAAAGGGTCAAAAACAACACAATTTGGCATGTCGAAAAAAATTTTAAAAAGTGCAAGGCTATAGTATGGCAAAAATGTCAAAAAATGACATGTCCCAAAATCAGCTGAAAACCACATTAAACAACATAACATACCCTACCAAGACACGCCATAGCATTGAAAGTTGCAAAAAGGGCCAAAAAGACCCGAATTTGGCATGTCGAAATAATGACAAAAAAGGCAAGGCTATAGTATGGCAAAAATGTCAAAAAATGACATGTCCCAAAATCAGCTAAAAACCACATTACACCACATAAAATAGCCTCTCAAGATGAGCCATAGCATTAAAAGTTGCAAAAAGGGTCAAAACAACACAATTTGGCAACTTGAAAAAATGACAAAAAAGGCAAGG
>NW_024682786.1:0-462 GCF_008729295.1 Plectropomus leopardus | reverse complement strand
ACACACACACACACACACACACACACACACACACACACACACACACACACACACACACAAATACTCACATATTTACACAAACACACCAGAATTTTTCCCAAAGCATTTAGTCTAATGTGAGTTATTTGATAACTGTATAGCGAACTATTTAACCTGTCTTTAACGTCAGGCCCTCAGCTTCAAACAAACTACAATACCCATAAGCCACTTTGACTTGTACCACCAGGCATAGAAATGGCAGGTAAGAAAGTGGATTTAAGTTTTTCAACCCTTTAAAACTGGATCGAGTTTTTTTGTGCTGCGTTCAGAGGCCTTTCACAAGATATTTAACCCTTTGAAAACTTCGCAAATTGGTTTGATTTCTTTTGAAAACACAGTAGAAAGTTCAGTTAGCAACTTGCCACAAATTGTGAAAAAAAGCTGACAAGAAAATTACCTGAAAAATAGCTATTTTATTTATGC
>NW_024682785.1:0-409 GCF_008729295.1 Plectropomus leopardus | reverse complement strand
GCAACAAGAAACAGATGCAGAGAGACAAGATAGGGAATCCAGATCAATAACGGGAGAGGGGTCGCTGACTCTAACACACACACACACACACACACACACACACACACACACACACACACACACACACACACGAACACACACACATAAAGAGAGCCCCATTAATAATGTCTTTAAGGCCAGGAAGGGAAAAAACTAAATCATGCTGTGGACCACTGGTGATTCAAAGACTCTTCAAACACAAGCTGCCACAGAACTGTTGCACAAACATATGCAAACTGATTTACTCCTGTTCACATTATAGGTGAAAATCCCCAATCACTTGGCTGCTTTACATACTTTCATTTATTTCAGCTCAAAGATTTGCAGTTAATGACTATACAGCCCGTGGCCAAAAGTTTTGAGAATGACA
>NW_024682784.1:0-2623 GCF_008729295.1 Plectropomus leopardus | reverse complement strand
CCTTTGTGACTCTTTCAAACTTTCTCTTGTGGACAAATTTATCCAATTCATTTCCATTGCCCAGGAAAAAGTGGGTGTAAATCCTTCTTTTCCTCTGAGGAATGTCTTTCATCTTGGTCCAGTAGTCTTTTTCCAGGTGTTCAACAGCTGATTGCACAATTTCGTATTTTGCTTCTTTCTCACGGTCTGTGTCATGATCCTCTGGCCAGAATAGCAAGGTGAGCAAGAACAGGGCACCTGGTAAACATTTCCTTTTCTCAGTTGGGAACTGATGACAGAGTGCCTGTAGATCTTTAAAATCAGCTACCTTTTGATTCTTTGGTGACAGGCAGTTCAGAGAAATGTGGGCCAATATGTAATTGATAATGTCCCCTTGTCCAAATTTAGCCTGAACTGGATTGCTGGAGTACAGAGAAATAATGCTCTCTAGAATACGTACTGCATCCTTCTGGTTAGTTAGCTTGGAGAGGATGGATGTTACATTACCTCCACCAAGATGATGGATGATCATGCGTTTCTGGGTATTAGTCAGATTGGGTGGGATTGATTGTCCATGTTTTAGAAGTGCAATAGCATCAGCTTCACTGAAGTACTTCCCATACTCTGAGGATTTTTTTGCCAGCCATTTCAGAGGATTGCTTATCTTCTCCTCGGGTCTTTCAGCGGTCTCATTTTCATCTTCCCCGATGTCTGTCTGGAAGTAGCTGAGGTCTTCTGAAATCCATTCCAAGGCATCTTGCATTGTCTTGTGAAGTTTTTTCACACGGTCATGAAATGGTTCCCAGGCATCTTTAACTTCCTCTGGAATGTAATCTGTCAGCAGGTACTTCATACACTCTGAATGGCTGTTTGCAAACACTTGGGTTGAAGAGATCAGTTTGAGCAGACTGCAGCCAACCTCAACTTCTGAAAAAAACCCTGAGCTGTTAAGGTGTTCCATATCTGCATTAGCTGCTTTCTCACATTCTTGAAAACACTCCAGTGCTTTCAGCGCAGTCTCCATAGCATCTGCGGTATTTTGGGCTGTCTTTGGTACATTGTCATTGTCAAACACTCTGCATTTAGCTTGGAACCATTTCTTGTATACCTGTCCTTTTGTGTCAAGGATGTATGAGTTGTTGGGCTGCTGTTTAGCTGCGGTCTCTGCCCAGTGTTTTGCCTCTTCAAACTTTTCGTAAGTATAATGAAGACGAGCAAGTTGTTGTGCAAAGAACGGATCTTTATGAAAACGCTGAAACGCCTCCTTTAGTAGCTCAATTGCTTTGTTTGGGCATTCCTCTTCTTCACACACATGCTCAATCAGAGGAGAGAAAAGGCTATCATATTCGTCCCCTTTGCTTATTCTGGCTCGCCTCATGAAAAGTGCTCTCAAAAATGACAGATATTCGCCCCTTCCAAATCTGTGCTCAAAAAGCACTGTCTCGCAGAGCAGATCCATTGCCAAACTGCTTTGGGTCTGTTGGTTCCCCAAAAGTTGTTGGAGAATTTCCTTTGCCACAAGTGGGTGGATGATTTTGATTGATTCAATGTGCGTCTTGTCATCTCTCAGGTGCAAGAGGACCAGTTTGGCCTGATCACTGAGTGATTTCGCAAACTCATGCTGGCGAAACCTTTCCAAGCGAATGGTTAAGGCAAGCAAAGCTTCACAATGGGACTGTGAGATGTACGAGTTTTGAACGTAAGTGTTCAACAGTGCTACATAGAGTAAGAGGCGAGTGCCAACAGATTGACGGTCAATGTCTTGGAGCACATGTTCTACAAACTCTTGAATATAATTCTCATTGAATTCTTCACTCATCAGAACAAATGTCAGGATGAAGTCAGGCGCATACCTTTCTTCAAGTGCCTTTCGTTTTCCAGCAAACTTTCTCTTCTCTTTATCAGACAATTTGTGAGTGACAGACACGTTCTGTAGTGGGGACTCCTTGCATCTATTTTCTGGGTCATGGGATCGTCTGCAGCTCAACAAAATGAAGCATAGAGTCCCATACTGGATTCTTCTGGTGTTAATGGCAACCTCTAGTTCATTCCTGAGATCATCTAGATATTCTTTGTCCGAGTCTTCAATGAGGAGCAGCACAGGAAGACATGTTTGTGGATCTTTTTCTTCATATTCTCTTAGTTTAACTGCATGTTGTGCAACATCAGCAGCTGAGTATGAAGGCTTCACAACTGCACACCTTAGCTCTTTCCTGTTGTTCCACAGCACTTGTCTTGCCACAGTGCTTCCACCACTTCCTGGATGATGGTAAATGTTTATACTGTTCACCGGAGTTTGATCTGCATTCCTTTTCAAAGCATCACTTAGAAGTTTGGAAACTTCATAATAAGCATCTCTCTCAATTACCTCTCCAACATACTTGTGCTCAGCAAGCCAGAAATTCAACCAGTTCACTCTTCCACCCCGGTAGAACTGCTCTTCAATGTTTGTTTTCTCCTCCTCGATAAATTCTTTACTTGTTTCACGACAATGATCAACTGTCAGAATTTCCAGGGAATACATCTGTTCCTCTTCATTTGTTTCAAGAAGACATGTCCCTTTTACATAGACTGGCAATTGTTTGGTACATGCTTTAACTGGTTGTACTTGCTGCAGAGTTGAATTGATGTGACTCATTTTCAT
>NW_024682783.1:0-306 GCF_008729295.1 Plectropomus leopardus | reverse complement strand
GTGTGTGTGTGTGTGTGTGTGTGTGTGTGTGTGTGTGTGTAAGCTTTTGTGTGTTTACCAGTCAGCTGGAGGTGACCGAAGACAGGGTGTTAATGAAATGTATAAAAGGATTCTGTTCAGAAGAACTGCATCCAGCTGAGAAAGGCTCCATGTGGCACTGCAGACCATCAGACCCTCTTATGACCACACAAGTTCATTCAAACTCCAATTTCATTTGCAGCCTGCAGGAGGGGCTTCAGGGAAAACAAGGACCACACACACACACACACACACACACACACACACACACACACACACACCCTCGTG
>NW_024682782.1:0-343 GCF_008729295.1 Plectropomus leopardus | reverse complement strand
TAAGGGCGTGGCTATTTGAGTGACAGGCTGTGTGCTGTTAGTGTCCACAGTCAGATTCATCCTCACTCCTCCAAAGGTCCACCCTGTTGTCCATATATGGTCACTTCTGGCTCCAGAAAAACCCAACATAGTGGTTGCTGTAATGCTGAAATCAAGGCTTCATGTCATGGAGCGGCCCTGCCATTGACAGTAGGCAGCACACTCAAACATCCACACACACATACTGCTACTGCAGCAGGCAGTGTGCACACACACACACACACACACACACACACACACACACACACACACACACACACACAGAATGTGTGTGTGTGTGTGTGTGTGTGTGTGTGTGTGTGTG
>NW_024682780.1:0-464 GCF_008729295.1 Plectropomus leopardus | reverse complement strand
TGTGTGTGTGTGTGTGTGTGTGTGTGTGTGTGTGTGTGTGTGCATGTGTGTGTGCATGTGCGTGTGTGTCTTCAGTGACTGAAGGCTTGCAGTTATGTAAGTGGTCGCTGAGACAAACAGGAGAAGAAGTGGGCGAGCAGGCGCAGGAAGACGTGTGATTCAGGCTGATCAGGAGGACACTGGGGGCCAAGACAGCTCAGGGGCCCTCAGGGGCCCCCACTGATGTCTCTCTGAGTGAGTTATAGCTTCTGATGGTGGGCTAATGAGGCCCTCTGACCTGCAGTCTGGCTGCAGGGAGCTCTGCCCCCCTGACAACCCGCCTCCCTCTGCTGCTTTATTGATGCTATCAGACTCTTTCAGACACGAGGAAATGTGCATCCACACTCAATTATTTCTGACACAGAGTTATGCACTGTTACACACACACACACACACACACACACACACACACACACACACACACA
>NW_024682779.1:0-996 GCF_008729295.1 Plectropomus leopardus | reverse complement strand
GCTAATGACATATGAGAGGCTGAAGGTTACACAAAGGTGGGATTCTCTGTGAGGACTCCTTCAATTAAGAATCCAACACCTGCTCTGTCATTGAATCCAGGATTTGATTTCTTTGACATGCTCTGAAGGAATATGTATTTGTCTACTTTGTGTGTTCATGTATGTGAATTTCAAATATACTATATGTGTGTGTAGATGCAGGTTTGTGCATGAGCTCAGCAGATGAGGTAAAATACTATCTTTCTCTTGTGTGATACATTTTGGCTGCATGACTTCAGTCAAGCAGATTCAAATGCTTCCTGACTGATGCTGGAAGGCAGCTGCATGCCAAAACACACACACACACACACACACACACACACACACACACACACACACACACACACACACACACACACACACACACACACACACACTCCCGGTCTCTGTCTGCCTGTTCAGCCATCCACCCATCTCATTGTTCAAACCTCCATAACCCTCAGCTACTGAAGTCTTGCGTTCCTCCATAGCTGCTGCTCACAGCCATCTGTGTTGTCTGGCAGTGAAAGTCCAGGAGATGGTTAATAATACCAGGCTCTGTAAAATGTCACGAAAAGGTCTCAAAGATCCACTGCACTGTACAGTCTGCACACTGTAAAAATTGACAATTTGATTTCATTAAAAAAAACTTAAGTGTCCAGGCTGCCTTAATTTTTTTAATTGACTGAACTTGAGAAGACAAGTTGAATCATTACAAAATTACCTCATTCTGTCTTCTCAAATTCAGCAAACTTAAAATATTATGTCAGCCCAGCACTAACCTTTTTAAGTTAAAACCTTTTTAAGTTAAAACTGTTTATCTTTTACAGTGTGTTGACTGCACATTATCTCCTCAGCAGCAGACAGAGAGACACTAAAACTCAGAGAAACTAAATTGTTGTATAGTTTATGCATTACTTTTTGTTTGTATGTTTATTTGCTTTTGTTTAACTTGTGCTTACTTTAAGGGCATTTTTT
>NW_024682778.1:0-251 GCF_008729295.1 Plectropomus leopardus | reverse complement strand
TGTGTGTGTGTGTGTGTGTGTGTGTGTGTGTGTGTGTGTGTGTGTGTGTGTGTGTGTGTGAATCAAGACATGGGGGCCCTCCTGGGTGTTAAAGGGCATGAAACAACATCAACAGGAGCCGGAGGTCAGACAGTCAGAAGAAGGTCTGAGAGGAAAGTTTTAAAAGTCATCTGATCCCTCAACACTTTCCTCAGAGGGAGGCACCATTCTCCCTCCAGAACACACACACACACACACACACACACACACAC
>NW_024682776.1:0-558 GCF_008729295.1 Plectropomus leopardus | reverse complement strand
TGGCTGCTGTCTTTCAGTATCCTTTGGGCTCTGTGCAGACATCTCACACCAACAAGGCCACTGATGCTCTGCAGATGGGAACCAGTGATGTTCTGGGTAGTTTTAATCACCCGCTGTAGAGCCTTCCTGTCCTGGGCCGTGCACGAACCGTGCCAGTTGGTGATGTTTCCAGTCAGTATGCTTTCTATTGCTCCTCTGTAGAGGTTAACCAGGATGTTGCTGTGGAGTTTAGCCTTCCTAAGTTTCTGTAGGAAGTAGAGCCTTTTCTGTGCTTTTATAACCTGAGTGGTGATGTGTGATGACCAAGATAGATTCTCAGTGATAGTAATTCAAAGGAACCTATAGCTGTTCACCTGCTCCACCTCAGCTCCACTGATGTAGACAGGGGTGTGTGTCTTTGCCTCCTTCTTTCTAAAATCAAAAATCAGCTCCTTGGTTTTACTGACGTTGAGCAGTGGGTTGGTTTCTCTGCACCGCTGCAAAATTGTTGATTTCCTCCCGGTTTGATCTCTCATCGCTGTTTGTAATACAGCTGATGATGGTGGTGTCGTCTGCATA
>NW_024682775.1:0-222 GCF_008729295.1 Plectropomus leopardus | reverse complement strand
TAAACTTTATATCAACAAACAGCAGCGGTGAAAGTAACGACTGCATGTCTGATTTGTGAAACTGTTTAAATTCTGCATGTTTAAACCAACATAACCCACATAACATAACCCAGAGACCCAAAGGTTTCCACATGGAATTTAGTGTGTGAGTCTGAAATGGGGCTAAAAAAATGATTATCACATTCATTCTCACTTTACATCACTGACATCATCACATAGGCC
>NW_024682774.1:0-652 GCF_008729295.1 Plectropomus leopardus | reverse complement strand
AAAAAAATGGGCAAAGATGCAAGGCTATAGTATGGCAAAAATGTTAAAATTTGAGATGTCCCAAAAATAGCTGGAAACAACATTAAACCACTAAAAATATCCTTCCATGTAAAGCCACAGCATAGAAAGATGCCAAAAGGGCCAAAAACGACATCATTTGGAATGTGGAAAAATGGAGCGAAAATGCAAGGCTATAGTATGGAAAAAATGTCAAAATGTTACATGTCCCAAAAACAGCTAAAAACCACATAAGAACACATAAAATAGGCTTCCAAGACACTTCATAGCATAGAAAGTTGCAAAAACGGCCCAAAACACCATAATTTGCCATGTGGAAAAAAATGACAGAATGTGCAAGGCTATAGTATGTCAAAAATGTCAAAATTTGACATGTCCCAAAAACAGCTGGAAACCACATAAGAACACATTGTCCAAGACACGTTATAGCATAGAAAGTTGCAAAACCGGCCCAAAACACCATAATTTGCCATGTGGAAAAAAAAGGGCAAAGATGCAAGGCTATAGTATGGCAAAAATGTCAAAATGTGACATGTCCCAAAAACAGGTGAAAAACACATTAAAACACATGAAATAGCCTTCCAAGACACGTCATAGCATAGAAAGTTGCAAAAAGGACAAAAAAACACCATAA
>NW_024682773.1:0-1236 GCF_008729295.1 Plectropomus leopardus | reverse complement strand
GGCAATCAGAAGGGGGTGAGAATATTCATATTTACATGATGTACTTGCATTGTTGTGTTATGATATCATCATTATATCAATGGAATCAAATGGTGTCAAAATGACATCTTACATCTATGACAAAAAAAATGATCAGGTGACAGGTCTATATACAGTCGTTTAGAGCTAAATTCCCCCTGTTCACCTGTTGATTTTCACTCTGCAGGGAGATTCCCCTCGAGCTGAGGCAGCGGTCTCGAGGGGGCCAGGTCAACCTAGACATGGAGGACCACAGAGACGAGGACTTTACCAAACCCAAGTTGGCCTTCAAGGCCTTCGGAGGCGAAGGACAGAAGTTGGGAAGGTGAGCCTGTTTTTTGGTTGTTTTTTTTTAACATGGTTTCTTTATAATTTCTCCTTAGTGCGTTACTGATCAAAAAGAAGCAGCTGAATAAATGGAAGGTCTAAATGGAGGCTGGTAAACCAGTTTCACTTGTTCTACATGTGAATGAATCATTTTTAGTCTGGGTATTGACTGTGTCTGGGCTCATTCCACACATTGGTTTCTAATTAGTCATGAGGTGCTGCTGGAGCACATTTAAAACTCAAGGATACAGTTGTCTTTTCACAGGACTTTAAAAGGTATTTTATCGCCGAAAAGATGGTGTTTTCATGCTGTCTAGGCAGTGGAAAGATGCAGTTACTTTTGAAGTTGACGTTATGTCACTTAAAAAAAACAGAAGTGCGGCTGTGGCATTGGCTTCTGTTCAAGAAGTAGAAAACTACACTGACCAGAATGCAGTGCACTGCAGCGGACAATTAACTCCAGAAATGCACTGGCTGTGTCAGCAGTGCATGAGCATTGCCAAACCTGTTTTTTGTTTTTTTTGGGGGTTTTTTGCCCATGTTAACATGTTAGAGCAGCCACACTGCCTGCGTGAGCAGTGCTGCTCAGGCACGTCTCAGCAGCCTGTTAGCCGCAGCTCATCGAGACAAACAGTGACTCTCTGATTATTTTTTCCCCCATATCACATGTGGTTGTGGTTCTTCAGTTTGAAAGTGTCTGTCATAGAGAAGAAGAAATACAAAAATATCTGTGTTACTGAAGCTTTCTTGCTCTGCTTCAAAATAAAAGTCCTCTGACAACGTGTCTGTAGACAGAATTCCATCAGTTGTTGACACAAGGCATTTTATTGTGAAACATTTGCCCGACCGTGTTGTTGACAATGCAAGAGCTGCACAACTTGATCAATAAGT
>NW_024682772.1:0-457 GCF_008729295.1 Plectropomus leopardus | reverse complement strand
GTGCCAAGAAACGCCATGGCATAGAATTGAGCAAAAACGGCCAAAAACACCATAAAAATGCATACTGAAAAATGACCAAAAAGGCAAGGCTATAGTATGGCAAAATTTCCAAAAAATAACATGTCGCAAAAGCAGTTGAAAAGAACTCAAAACAGCATAAAATAGCACGCCAAGACATACCATGGCATATAATTTTGCAGGAACGGACAAAAACACCATAAAAATGCATGTTGAAAAAATGACCAAAAAGGCAAGCCTATAGCATGGCAAAAATGTCAAAATACGACATGTCCCAAAAACAGCTGAAAACACCTCAGAACAGCATAAAATAGTGTGCCAAGACATGCCATGGCATATAATTATGCAGGAACGGACATAAACACCATAAAATTGCATGTTGAAAAAATGACCAAAAAGGCAAGGCTATAGTATGGCAAAAATGTCAAAATATGACATG
>NW_024682771.1:0-415 GCF_008729295.1 Plectropomus leopardus | reverse complement strand
ACTTTTTATGCTATGGCGTGTTTCGGCACGCTATGTTAAGTGTTTTTAAACTGTTTTCAGCTGTTTTTGGGACGTGTCCAATTTGGACATTTTTGCCTTACTATAGCCTTGCTTTTTGGGTCAATTTTTCGACATGCCATTTTATAATGTTTTGGGCCGTTTTTGCAACTTTGTATGCTATGGCGTGTTTCGGCACGCTATTTTAAGTGGTTTTCAACTGTTTTCAGCTGTTTTTGGGACGTGTCCAATTTTGACATTTTTGCCTTACTATAGCCTTGCTTTTTGGGTCAATTTTTTGACATGCCATTTTATAATGTTTTGGGCTGTTTTTGCAACTTTGTATGCTATGGCGTGTTTCGGCACGCTATTTTAGGTGTTTTTCAACTGTTTTCAGCTGTTTTTGGGACGTGTCAAA
>NW_024682770.1:0-584 GCF_008729295.1 Plectropomus leopardus | reverse complement strand
TGTGTTTTTCAGCTGTTTTCAGCTGTTTTCAGGACATTCGATTTTTTGACTTTTTCGCCATACTATAGCCTTGGTTTTCGGGTCATTTTTTCAACATGCCATATTATGGTGTTTTTGGTCATTTTAACAACATTCTATGCCATGGCATGCCATGGCACGCTATTTCATGTGTGTTTCATCTGTTTTCAGCTGTTTTCGGGACATGTCAATTTTGACTTTTTTCGCCATACTATAGCCTTGCTCTTTGGGCCATTTTTTCAACACGCCATATTATGGTGTTTTTGGCCATTTTAACAACATTTTTTGCCATGATGTGCCTTGGCAGGCTATTTTATGTGTTTTTCAGCTGTTTTCAGCTGTTTTCAGGACATTCGATTTTTTGACTTTTTCGCCATACTATAGCCTTGGTTTTCGGGTCATTTTTTCAACATGCCATATTGTGGTGTTTTTGGTCATTTTAACAACATTCTATGCCATGGCATGCCATGGCACGCTATTTTATGTGTGTTTCATCTGTTTTCAGCTGTTTTCGGGACATGTCAATTTTGACTTTTTTCGCCATACTATAGCCTTGCTTTTTGGGT
>NW_024682769.1:0-227 GCF_008729295.1 Plectropomus leopardus | reverse complement strand
TGCTATTTATTGGGGTTTTGGACTCTTTTTGGATGGTTTTTCAACACTGAATACTATTACATGTGTCTACATGCTGTACTATGTTGTTTTCAGCTGTTTTTGGGACATGTCAAATTTTGACATTTTCGCCATACTATAGCATGCTTTTTTGGTCATTTTTTCAACATGCTTTTTTATGGGTTTGTAGACCGTTTTTGGATGTTTTTTCAACACCGAATACTATAACA
>NW_024682768.1:0-528 GCF_008729295.1 Plectropomus leopardus | reverse complement strand
GGTTTAAAGCTGTTTTAAGCTGTTTTTGGGACGTGTCATTTTTTGACATTTTTGCCATATTATAGCCTTGCTTTTCTGATCATTTTTTCAACTTTCCATATTATGGTGTTTTTAGCCATTTTTGTAACGTTCAATATTAATGCGTGTCTCTGCACACTATTTAATGTAGTGTAAAGCTGTTTTCAGCTGTTTTTGGAACATGTAGTTTTTTCACACTTTTGCCATACTATAGCCTTGCTTTTCGGGTCATTTTTTCGACTTGCCATATTATGGTGTTTTTGGTCGTTTTTGCAACTTTCAATGTTATGGAGTGTCTCTGCACGCCATTTAATGTAGTTTAAAGCTGTTTTCAGCAGTTTTTGGGACGTGTAATTTTTTCACACTTTTGCCATACTATAGCCTTGCTTTTCGGGTCATTTTTTCAACTTGCCATATTTTGGTGTTTTTAGCCATTTTTGTAACTTTCAATATTAATGCGTGTCTCTGCACACTATTTAATGTGGGTTTAAGCTGTTTTCAGCTGTTTTT
>NW_024682767.1:0-258 GCF_008729295.1 Plectropomus leopardus | reverse complement strand
ACCGAAAAGGCAAGGCTATAGTATGGCTAAAAATGTCAAAATATGACCTGCCCCAAAAACTGCTGAAAACAACTCAAAACAGCAGAAAATAACGTGCCGACACACGCCATAGCATAAAAGGATGCTAAAACTGACAAAAACACCATAATATAGCATGTTGAAAAAATGACCGAAAAGGCAAGGCTATAGTATGGCTGAAAATGTCAAAATATGACCTGTCCCAAAAACTGCTGAAAACACCTCAAAAAGGCATAAAAT
>NW_024682766.1:0-467 GCF_008729295.1 Plectropomus leopardus | reverse complement strand
TTGAAAGACCAAGGTATTTTATGTGGTTTTCAGGTGTTTTGAGTTGTTTTTGGAACATGTCATTTTTTGAAATTTTTGGGCGTACTATAGTACTGCTTTTAGGGTCATTTTCTCAACATGCCAGATTATAGTGTTTTTGGCCGTTTTTGCACCATTCTATACTATGGCATGTCTCGGCATACTAGGTGACACAGTTTTCAGCTGTTATTGGGACATGCTATTTCAATGTCAAATTTTGACATTTTTTGCCTTACTATAGTCTTGGATTTTTGGTCATTTTTTGACATGCAAAATTTTGATGTTTTTGCCCGTTTTTGACACCTTCTATGCTATGGCGTGTCTTAATAGGCTATGCTAAGCGCTTTCCAGCTGTTTTCAGATGTTTTTGGGACATGTCAATTTTTGACATTTTTAGCCTTACTATAGTCTTGGATTTTTGGTCAATTTTTTTGACATGCAAAATTTTG
>NW_024682765.1:0-461 GCF_008729295.1 Plectropomus leopardus | reverse complement strand
TTTGCATCTTTCTTTGCTATGGCACATCTTGGCAGGCTATTCTAAGCCTTTTCCAGTTGTTTTTAGCAGTTTTTGGGACCTGTCAAATTTTGAAATTTTGCCTTACTATAGCCTTGGATTTTCGGTCAGATTTTCGACGTGCCAAATGGTGCTGTTTTGGGCTGTTTTTGCAACTTTCTTTGCTATGGCGTGTCTTGGCAGGCTATTCTAAGCTGTTTCCAGCTGTTTTTAGCAGTTTGTGGGATGTGTCAAATTTTGAAATTTTGCCTTACTATAGCCTTGGATTTTTTTGGGTTTTGGGGTTATTTGGGGATGTTTTTTTAACACTGCATACTATACCAGGTGTCTATATCCTATAATAAGTGGTTTTCAGCTGTTTTTTGGACATGCCAGATTTTGACATTTTCGCCACATGATAGACTTGCTTTTTTGGTAATTTTGTCAATAGTCGAATCCGGCCC
>NW_024682764.1:0-750 GCF_008729295.1 Plectropomus leopardus | reverse complement strand
TCGCTAATTTTTTGACATGCTAAATTATGAGGATTTTGGCCTTTTTTGACCTTCATTCCCACTTTATATACCATTATGCATCTCTAAAAGCTATTCTATGACATTTTGAACCATTTTTAGAAGCAGTCCAAATATGACATTTTTCAACATTCTATACTATTGCCTTTCTGAGGATTTTTTTGACATGCTAAATTATGAAGTTTTCGGCCTTTGTTGGCCTTTATTCCCACTTTGTATATGATGACACGTTATTCCAAGCTATTCTTTATCGTTTTCAGCCATTTTTAGGAGTAGTCAAAATTTGACTTTTTTCGACATACTATACTATTGCCTTGTTCGCCATTTTTTGACATGCTAAATTATGAGGATTTTGGCCTTTTTTGGACTTTATTTCCACTTTGGATACTATGACACGTCTTTATAAGCTATTCTATGCCGTTTTCCGCCATTTTTAGGAGTAGTCAAAATTTCACTTTTTTCGACATACGATACTATTGCCTTTTTGACGATTTCTTTGACATGCTAAATTATGAGGATTTTGGCCTTTTTTGGACTTTATTTCCACTTTGTATACTATGACACGTTTCTACAAGCTGTTCTATATCGCTTTTAGCCATTTTTAGGAGTAGTCAAAATTTGACTTTTTTCGACATACTATACTATTGCCTTGTTCGCCATTTTTTTGACATGCTAAATTATGAGGATTTTGGCCTTTTTTGGACTTTATTTCCACTTTCTATACCATGACAC
>NW_024682763.1:0-216 GCF_008729295.1 Plectropomus leopardus | reverse complement strand
ACTATACTATGGCGTTTTTGGCCCTTTTTTGGACATGCTAAAATATGATGTTTTTGGACTTTTTGGGCCATTATTTCCACTTTATTTAGTATGACGTATCTGTACAAAAGCAAATAAGTTGGTTTCATCCATTTTTATGACATGTCAAAATTTGACATTTTTCGACATACTATACTGTGGCGTTTTTGGCCATTTTTTGGACATGCTAAAATATGA
>NW_024682762.1:0-1049 GCF_008729295.1 Plectropomus leopardus | reverse complement strand
ACATTTTCAGTCATTTTCTTGTCATTCTGTCAGATTATTGTCAATGACGACGTTACAAACGTTGAGTTGAAATTATTGATAAAAATGTTTTTTATGAATTATTAAAATCTGTCCCAGGAAAAAACTACCGAAGCAGAGCAGCGCTGGGATGTAACTGTTTACTCAAGCATTGTATTGTAGTACAAATTTGAGGTACTTGTATTTTACTCCGCTACATTTCAGAAGGAGGTATTGCACTTTGACCTTCACTGCATTTATCCGAAAGCTTCAGTTACTTAACAAATAAAAGTGCATTTAAATTTAACAAATTTTTCCATAAAAAATACATAAGAAGAGTGCATCAAATATGATATTTAGTTAAAACTTTGACTTCCTAATATTTTAAACAAGTACAGCTGAAATGAAAGGTCGTTAAATCAATTAGCTGACTTACAGAAAATTACACTTTTTTAAAAAACTCCTCTTATAGCTTCCACACACACTCTGAAGTTAGTTACACATCCTGCAGGTGAAAACGTCGTCAGCCGGCTGACGTTTGGGACGCTCGTTTTTCATGTGTAACGTCAATCTTGATATAATAATAAGAAATAAAGAATGGAGAGAGAGTGGGAGATTTTTCATGTTTCAGTTTTTAATTTTTAACCGCTCATTAAAACAAATGCTATTATTTAATATTCTGCACCCACCTGGAAAACATGTACTTTGATTAATATATTAACCAGGTGCTTTTATACTTTTATTTGAGTGTGTTTCCTAAATGGTGATTTTCACTTTGACTTGAGGATTTTTTAAAATGTTTTTTATCATATTTTTACTTGATTACAGATTTTTTTACTCCAGTAACCACTGGAAACTACTTTATAAATGTACAAAAGAGGTTAGATGTGACATAAACACTAATCATTGTTCATTAGATGTTAGAGTTAATGCCTGAAAAGAACAAGTTCAAACCACATATTGTACATCTGAAGGCAAAAGTGTCGTTTTGTTGTTAAGAACGTCCAAACTCACAGAGAAAAGTCAAGTTTTGATCTAAGAGAGGCACAAAT
>NW_024682761.1:0-285 GCF_008729295.1 Plectropomus leopardus | reverse complement strand
TTGCTATTTACGACATCTATTGCTCGTCTGTCCGTCCTGGAAGAGGAATCCCTCACTATCCTCTACCGCTCTTCCTGAGGTTTCTTCCTCTTTTTTTTCCCCGTTACAGGGGTTCTTTTTGGGGAGTTTTTCCTTGGGTGATGTGAGGGTCTAAGGCCAGAGGGATGTCGTACACTGTAAAGCCCTCTGAGGCAAACCATGTTTTGTGATAATGGGCTATATAAATAAAACTGACTTGACTTCATCTGCAGTAACTTTTTCCTCTGTAAACAAGCGATACATGTT
>NW_024682760.1:0-244 GCF_008729295.1 Plectropomus leopardus | reverse complement strand
AAGTCAAGTCAAGTCAAGTCAGTTTTATTTATATAGCCCATTATCACAAAACAAGGTTTGCCTCAGAGGGCTTTACAGTGTACGACATCCCTCTGCCCTTACACCCTCACATCACCCAAGGAAAAACTCCCCAAAAAGAACCCCTGTAACGGGGAAAAAAAAAGAGGAAGAAACCTCAGGAAGAGCGGTAGAGGATAGTGAGGGATCCCTCTTCCAGGACGGACAGACGAGCAATAGATGTCGT
>NW_024682759.1:0-310 GCF_008729295.1 Plectropomus leopardus | reverse complement strand
GCACGTACACACACACACACACACACACACACACACACACACACACAGGGCCGGCTCTACCCAATTTGGTGCCCTAGGCGCCCTAACCCTAACCCGCACCTTCACACCCAATAACAACACATCACATGCTCACACATAATTTAGGAACATGTCACTGTTTATTTATTTGTAATGTTGATATATTTTTTGAGAGCGCCAGTGGGCATAGAAAATTATTATTTTATTGTTATTTTCCCTCGAGGCCAAGGAGGACTGGCGGCGTGGCGGCGCCCCTCCAGCAGATGGTGCCCTAGGCGACCGCCTATATCGC
>NW_024682758.1:0-253 GCF_008729295.1 Plectropomus leopardus | reverse complement strand
ACACACACACACACACACACACACACACACACACACACACACACACAAAGGCGAAAGAGATGAACACAGATGTTGGTGTCTTCAGACTTGGGCCTCAACTTTTTCCCAAAGGATTCTGGGAAAGACGATTCTGTGTATCTGCGTAACAGGATGCTAATTTCCCATGACAACTGTGACCGCTGCAACAACCGAGGATGAATGGAGGGTGTGTGTGTGTGTGTGTGTGTGTGTGTGTGTGTGTGTGTGTGTGTGT
>NW_024682757.1:0-263 GCF_008729295.1 Plectropomus leopardus | reverse complement strand
ACATCTTAAAACAGTTGTAAACAGCTGAGAACAGCCTGCCAAGAAACGCTATGAAAAGAAAGGCCAAAAATGTCATAATTTGGCATGTCAAAAATTAAACAAAAATGCAAGACTATAGTAAGGCCAAAAATGTTAAAAATTTTACACATTCAAAAAAACGCTGAAAACACTCAGAATAGCCTGCCATGACACGCCATAGGAAAAAAAGTTGCAAAAGGGGCCAAAAACATCAGAATTTGGCATGTCCAAAAAATGACCAAAAA
>NW_024682756.1:0-474 GCF_008729295.1 Plectropomus leopardus | reverse complement strand
AAACCCCATAAAATAGCATGTTGAAAAAATGACCAAAGAAGCAAGGCTATAGTATGGCAAAAATGTCAAAATTTGACATGTCCATAAACCAGCTGAAATCCACTAAGTGTAGCATGTAGAGGCTTCTGATACTAAACAGTGTTGAAAAAACATCCAAAAATGGCCCAAAACCTCATGAAATAGGATGTTGAAAAAATGACCAAAGAAGCAAGGCTATAGTATGGCAAAAATGTCAAAAATTTGACGTGTCCAAAAATCAGGTGAAAACCTCCTATTTTAGCATGTAGAGGCTTCCAATACTATACAGTGTTGAAAAAACATCCAAAAATGGCCGCAAACCCATAAAATACCATGTCGAAAAAAATGACCAAAAAAGCAAGGCTATAGTATGGCAAAAATGTCAAAATTTGATATGTCAAAAAATCAGCTGAAAACCACTTAGTATAGCATGTAGAGGCATGTTACAGTATACAG
>NW_024682755.1:0-338 GCF_008729295.1 Plectropomus leopardus | reverse complement strand
TGTGAAAAATGTAAAAAAGTGACATGTCCCAAAAACATCTGAAAACAGCGAAAAGTGGTATAAAATAGTAGGCTGAGAAACACGTGCTGAGATACGCCATAGCATTTAAATGTGCGAAAACGGTCCAAAACAAGATAATATAGCATGTTGAAAAAATGACCAAAAAAGCAAGGCTATAGTATGGCAAAAATGTCAAAATTTGACATGTCCCAAAAACAGCTGAAAACACCTCAAAGTGGTATAAAATAGCGTGCTGAGACACACCATAGCATTTAAATGTGCAAAAACTGACAAAAACACAATAATATAGCATGTCGAAAAAATGACCAAAAAAGCAA
>NW_024682754.1:0-315 GCF_008729295.1 Plectropomus leopardus | reverse complement strand
GAAAACCCATCCATCCATCCATTTTCTTCCGCTTATCCGGGGTCGGGTCGCGGGGGCAGCAACCTAAGCAGGGAAGCCCAGACTTCCCTCTCCCCGGCCGCTTCATCCAGCTCTTCCCGGGGGACCCCGAGGCGTTCCCAGGCCAGCTGTGAGACGTAGTCTCTCCAGTGTGTCCTGGGTCTTCCCCGGGGCCTCCTACTGGTGGGACGTGCCCTGATCACCTCACCAGGGAGGCGTCCTGGAGGCATCCTAATTAGATGCCCGAGCCACCTCATCTGGCTCTTCTCAACGCGGAGGAGCAGCGGCTCTACTCCG
>NW_024682753.1:0-254 GCF_008729295.1 Plectropomus leopardus | reverse complement strand
CCTCAAAACAGCATAAAATAGCGTGCCAAGACATGCCATAGCATAGAAAGTTTTAAAAAACGGCCAAAAACACCATAAGAATGCATGCTGAAAAAATCACCCAAAAAGCAAGGCTATAGTAAGGCAAAAATGTCAAAATGTGACATGTCCCAAAAACAGCTGAAAACACCTAAAAACAGCATAGAATAATTTGCGAAGACATGTCAAAGCAAAGATTATTGCAAAAACAGCCATAAACACCATAATAATGCATG
>NW_024682752.1:0-593 GCF_008729295.1 Plectropomus leopardus | reverse complement strand
GCCATACTATAGCCTTGCTCTTTTGGTCATTTTTTCAAGATGCACTTTTATGGGTTTTTTAGCCTTTGTGGGATGTTTTTCCAGCACTGTGTACTACAACACGCTTCTACATGCTATACTAAGTGGTTTTTAGATGGTTTTAAAACATGCCATATTTTGACATTTTTGCCATACTATAGCCTTGCTTTTTTGGTCATTTTTTCAACATGGAATTTTATGGGTTTTCTGATGGTTTTTGGATGTTTTTTCAGCACAGTATGCTATAACACGCTTCCACATGTTATACTAAGTGGTTTTCAATTGTTTTTTAGACATGTCAAATTTTGGCATTTTCGCCATACTATAGCCTTGCTCTTTTGGTCATTTTTTCAACATGCTATTTTATGTGTATTCTTGCCGTTTTTGGATGTTTTTCCAGCACTGTATGCTATAACACGCTTCTACATGCTATACTAACTGGTTTTCAACTGTTTTTTAGACATGTCAAATTTTGACATTTTCGCCATACTATAGCCTTGCTCTTTTGGTAATTTTTTCAACATGCACTTTTATGGGTTTTTTAGCCTTTTTGGGATGTTTTTCCAACACTGTAT
>NW_024682751.1:0-1269 GCF_008729295.1 Plectropomus leopardus | reverse complement strand
AAAATCAAAGTGAAAACCAAATCTTATTACGCTAAACTACTGAATAGACTTATTTAAGATTCATACCCATGTGAGCAATGAACCAATAACCCTAACCAATAACCCTCCTCCTTGTACATGGGTAACTGCCATGGGTAACAACTGTTTCTTTCCCATTTCCAGCCATGTTACCTATCAATGATGAAGCCCCCCCCCCCCTCCTTTATTATTCCGTAATTTGGTAAAGGTTCTGAAGGGCACTGACAAATGATGTTGCTGCCGATAGGGCTGTCAAGAATGTGTCCTTGTGTTCTTAAGGGCAGATCCAAACCACTCATTCTGTTGATTAATTTTTTTTTTTTTTTTTAATTTTTTTGGATCAGTTATAATTTCACATTTTGTTAGATCCAAAATAATACAAAGCAGAGGTGGGGCAAAGTCACTCTTATGCAAGTCACAAGTAAATGTCGAGTCTTTGCACTAAAGTCCCAAATCAAGACTGCAGACCTGAGGTCAAGTCCCCAGTCCTAAACAAGTCATATGTATTCTTCATCAAATGTCATTTTAACATCAAAGTAAAAATATATGAAATTTACAAAAAACAACTTATCTTTTAAAAGTTGTACTCACATTACACTTTTTATCACTTTTAAGCACTATCATAACAGACAGAGAATTTTCTGGGTTGTTTTTTTTTTTGCTCATCTTGTTTTATAACATAACTTTAAATGTTGTAAAATAGTAAATAGACTGCGTTGACATCATATACAACATTACTAACCTTAACAGATGTTTTAATCTTTGGGCTTGGGTGATGGTTTTGAGTATTTTCAAGTAAAAAAAAGTCCAAGTGAAGACACGAGTCATTGATGTTAAAGGCCAAGTTGAGTTGTGAGTCTTTTTTTAAATTTTTGTTAAGTCATGTCCAAAGTCATCAAATTTCTGAATCCAAGTCATGTGACTCAAGTCCCCATCTCTAATACAAAGTTATAGGCCTGCCTTCTTTAACTATAGCTGGAAATATGTTAGCAACCTATTACTACCTACATTATGCAATAAAATGCATTGTTGATTTTTTAATGAGCTAGCTAACAGTTTTTTTATGAATACAGGGGGAACAGGGCATGTTTAAGTTTACATAGTCATTACTGTGTACACATGTTCACTTACCGTCTTTAAGGACCCCAGGTTCTCCAGTGACAAACAGAACTATGAGACTGATGGCTGCCACAGACATCAGTGCGAACATGACCATGAGGGTCACCTCCAAACCCGAGAACCGCCTTTTCC
>NW_024682750.1:0-439 GCF_008729295.1 Plectropomus leopardus | reverse complement strand
GGCAAGGCTATAGTATGGAAAAATGTCCAAATATGACATGTCCCAAAGACAGCTGAAAACACCTCAAAACAGCATAAAATAGCTTGCCGTGACACGCCATAGCAAAGAAACTTGCAAAACCCGCTAAAAACACAATGATATAGCATGTTGAAAAAATGACCAAAACGGCAAGGCTATAGTATGGAAAAATGTCCAAATATGACATGTCCCAAAAACAGCTGAAAACTCTTTAAAACAGCATAGAATAGCTTGCCGTGACACGCCATAGCAAAGAAACTTGCAAAAACCGCTTAAAACAGGAAGATGTAGCATGTTGAAAAAATGACCAAAACGGCAAGGCTATAGTATGGAAAAATGTCCAAATATGACATGTCCCAACAACAGCTGAAAATATTTCAAAACCTCCTGAAATAGCTTGCCGTGACACGCCATAGCAAAG
>NW_024682749.1:0-503 GCF_008729295.1 Plectropomus leopardus | reverse complement strand
GTGGTTTTCAGCAGTTTTTTAGACATGTCATTTTTTGACATTTTTGCCATACTATAGTATGGCATTTTAGTCATTTTTTCAACATGCTATTTTATGGTGTTTGGGGCAGTTTTTGCAACATCTTAAACTATGGCATGTCTCTGCATACTATTTTATGTTGTTTAATGTGTTTTTCGGCAGTTTTTTGGACATGTCATTTTTTGACATTTTTGCCATACTATAGTATGGAATTTTTAGTCATTTTATCAACATGCTATTTCATGGTGTTTCTGGCCAGTTTTGCAACATCCTATGCTATGGCATGTATCTACATGAAATTTTATGTGATTTAATGTGGTTTTCAGCAGTTTTTTGCACACATCATTTTTTGACATTTTTGCCATACTACAGTATGAAATTTTAGTCATTTTTTCAACATGCTATTTTATGGTGTTTTTGGCCATTTTTGCAACATCCTATACAATGACATGTATCTACATGACATTTTGTGTGGCTTAATGTGG
>NW_024682748.1:0-315 GCF_008729295.1 Plectropomus leopardus | reverse complement strand
ACAAAAACACCAAAACGTAGCATGTTGAAAAAATGACCGGAAAGCAAAGCTATAGTATGGCAAAAATGTCAAAATAGGACATGTCCCAAAAACAGCTGAAAACACCTCAAAACACCATAAAATAGCGCGCCCAAACACGCCATTAGCATAGAATGTTGCAAAAACGGACAAAAACACCAAAACGTAGCATGTTGAAAAAATGACCACAAAGCAAGGCTATAGTATGGTAAAAATGTCAAAATAGGACACGTCCCAAAAACAGCTGAAGATACCTCAAAACACCATAAAATAGCGTGCCCAAACACGCCATTAGCA
>NW_024682747.1:0-599 GCF_008729295.1 Plectropomus leopardus | reverse complement strand
TTGACAATTTTGCCATACTATAGCCTTGCATTTTTGGTCATTTTTTCAACATGCAAATTTATGTTTTTTTGGCCCCTTTTTGCAACTTTCTTTGCTATGGTGTGTCTCAGCAGGGTATTTTATTTCGTTTATTGTGGTTTTCAGTTTTTTTTTGTGTCGTGTCATGTTTTGATATTTTTGCCATACTATAGCCCTCATTATTTCACCATGCCAAATTATGGTGTTTGTTCATTTATTTTGCCACTTTGTTTGCTACTATGGCGTGTCTTGGTAGGCTATTTTATGTGGTTTAATATGGTTTTCAGCTCTTTTTATGACATGTTGTATTAATTTTCCCATATTATAGTATTGTATTTTATCCGTTTAACATTCACACCAATATTTTTTTTCCAAAAAAAAATGAAAACATAAAAAAAAAAACAATACAGACCACAGAATATGTTCACAAAATGCATATATTTATTTAAAAAAAAACATTGTCTCAGAATAATGCATTGTAAAGAGTGCAAAAGTCCATGTAATATGATAACGTAATCATTGTTAATTGAAAATAACAGTAAATTTATACAGTACAAAAATACAAAAATTAACAACAATAA
>NW_024682746.1:0-223 GCF_008729295.1 Plectropomus leopardus | reverse complement strand
GAGTGTGTATGTACACACCGTGACGGGTTTCTATGTGTGTGGGGCTCGACTGTGACTGTTATCATTCCTTGTGTGTGTCCGTAATTGGCCCAGAGTGTGTGTATATGTGTGTGTGTGTGTGTGTGTGTGTGTGTGTGTGTGTGTGTGTGTGTGTGTGTGTGTGTGTGTGTGTGTGAGAGAGTGTGGGCTGGCAGAGGTCGCAAGGTAATTGTCCTGTGAAAAA
>NW_024682745.1:0-697 GCF_008729295.1 Plectropomus leopardus | reverse complement strand
TCTTTGCACGCTGTTTAAAGCAGTTTTCAGGTGTTTTCAACCGTTTTTGCAAAATGTCCTGTTTTGGCATTTTTGCCATACTATAACATTGCTTTCTGGGTCATTTTTTCGATGTTCCAAAATATGGTGTTTTTTGCCATTTTTGCAAAATTCTATGCTATGGCGTGTCTTTGCACGCTATTTAACACACTTTTCAGTCATTTTCAGCAGTTTTTGGAAAATGTCCATTTTTCGCATTTTTGCCTTACTATAGCCTTGCTTTCTGGTTCATTTTTTCGACATTCCAAAATATGGTGTTTTTTGTCATTTTTACAAATTTCTATGCTATGGCGTGTCTTTGCACGCTATTTAACACACTTTTCAGTCATTTTCAGCACTTTTTGGAAAATGTCCTTTTTTACAATTTTTTGCCTTACTATAGCCTATTTAACACACTTTTCAGTCATTTTCAGCAGTTTTTGGAAAATGTCCTTTTTTGGCATTTTTGCCATACTATAGGCAAGGCAAGGCAAGGCAAGTTTATTTGTATAGCACGTTTCAGCAACAAGGCAATTCAAGGTGCTTCACACAGAACATTGAAATACAACAACAGGGGGAAAGGAAACACATTTAAAACATCATAAAAGAAGCATGTAAAAGGTGATTAAAAACAGCAAGTGGGAAAACAACAGATAAAACCCAAAAATATAAAAACACA
>NW_024682744.1:0-315 GCF_008729295.1 Plectropomus leopardus | reverse complement strand
TTGCCATGATTGTATTTCACTTGCTATTTACGACATCTATTGCTCGTCTGTGCGTCCTGGAAGAGGGATCCCTCACTATCCTCTACCGCTCTTCCTGAGGTTTCTTCCTCTTTTTTTTCCCCGTTACAGGGGTTCTTTTTGGGGAGTGTTTCCTTGGGTGATGTGAGGGTCTAAGGGCAGAGGGATGTCGTACACTGTAAAGCCCTCTGAGGCAAACCTTGTTTTGTGATAATGGGCTATATAAATAAAACTGACTTGACTTGACTTGACTTCAGAAGCATTTTGGCAATGAGCATAAAATTGCTTCAGCATATA
>NW_024682743.1:0-872 GCF_008729295.1 Plectropomus leopardus | reverse complement strand
ACCAGAAAAACAAAAACAGCAACAAAAAAGCAAACAAAAAGGAAATGAGCAGAAAAAAGTATAATAATTCTCAACCATCATTATAGTGGTCAAAATGCAGAAAAAAGAGAAAAAGAAAATTGAAGAAATAAATGAGAGAAAACATGACCGAAAAATTTGCAATAAATAGTAAAAAGTACAAGGAAAGTGCCAGAAAAACAAGCAAACAGAAGCAAATGATCTGAAAAAAAAGTCTGTAATATTATAATAATTCTGTAATATTCATTCATTGATTCATTGTCCGTAACTGCTTGTCCTCGCAAGGGTCGCGGGGGGGGCTGGAGCCAATCCCTGCATGTCTTTGGAATGTGGGAGGAAGCCGGAGACCCCGGAGAGAACCCATGCAGGCACAGGGAGAACATGCAAACTCTGCACAGAGGGGCCCCCGCCCACGGACCAAATCCCATTCCAACCCGGGATCGAACCGGGGACCCTCTTGCCATGCCGCCCTAATTCTGTAACATCATTTTAAAAATGTAATCCCTTTAATCATAAATGACAATATGAACAAACTAACAAATACATATAAAGATGGATAAACAAAAGGCATGAATGAATGTACAAATGATTACAGATAAACGAAACATATGAAGAAACAGAAGAAACTTTTCAAAATAATGAAGAAGACAAGGGGGAGGTGGAGCAGAAAGAATGATGATTTTGTGTTTGTGATATCATCATCTTTTCTGGAGCAGTATGTCCTATAATGAATACGGGTGTTTTTCGCAGTGGGCTTAAGTTAAGATATTTCATGTTATATTCAACACATAGCATAACAAGGCAGAGCAATGAACCACCTGTGCAATTAACACAAATAGCAAACGCAACATTTG
>NW_024682742.1:0-211 GCF_008729295.1 Plectropomus leopardus | reverse complement strand
CTGTGTGTGTGTGTGTGTGTGTGTGTGTGTGTGTGTGTGTGTGTGTGTGTGTGTGTGTGTGTGTGGTACCTTGGGCAGTCTCTCGGGGTCTCCGGGGTGACGAGGAATGACCTTCTGTAACCTCTGGAAGCCGTAGTCGATGGTGGGCTCGTTTAAAGCTGAAGAAGAAAAACTGATCAGATTCTATAAAACTAAATTTAAACATTTTAAC
>NW_024682741.1:0-657 GCF_008729295.1 Plectropomus leopardus | reverse complement strand
GTGTGTGTGTGTGTGTGTGTGTGTGTGTGTGTGTGTGTGTGTGTGCCAATCTGACCGGAGGTCGGCTGTTCGTACCTGGTTCACCACCTCGAAGTAGAGAGCCAGCGTGGTGCTTGCATCCAAACCGCAGATCTTCCACTGACACGTTCCTCCTGTTCCAATCTCCTAAACACACACGAGGTTACGTCACAGAAGAGTGTGTACTATAAGTGTGTGTAGTTGTCTGTGTGTGTGTGTGCGTACATTCTCTGAGACGCAGGGTCCTTTAGCGTTGAGAGACACACACGGTCCGATGGCTCCAGACACTTTGACCTCTCTGGACGTCTGAAACACAGAAATATTTATGTTTTTATTTACCTGGGACACAGGTGACCAAGGGGCGGGGCCTCCAACTCGCTGACTTTCTGCACGCTCGCTAAAACACACACACACACACACACACACACACTCTGATCAGCTGATGGGTGTTGGTACCTTGACCTCCAGCGTGGCAGCGAAGGCCATCTTAAAGGATCCCTGCACGTCTTTGGTGAAAACTCTCTGGAAGGTTTGTTTGAACAGAGACGTGTTGAAGGAGTCCGCCATCACCATGTAGCCGCTGCACACAACAACACACACCGTTACACACGCATTGGTGGGACACACACCGTTACACAC
>NW_024682740.1:0-1032 GCF_008729295.1 Plectropomus leopardus | reverse complement strand
CTTATAGGGGTCATGCTCCCCAGGTTGGGAAGCCTCACTCCTTTTGAGAGGTTCATCTCAGGTTACAAAATGAAATATGACTGAATGACAGTTCACCCTGAAATCAAAATTACACAATTTTGCAACTCGGCTTGTGGAGCTCAAAGCACCAAATAAATACATTTGAAAAAGTCAACAGTAATGTCTCTTTCCAGAAATCATGATCTGGCCACTCAAGATAATCTACAGATCTTGTTGTGAGCAGTTTCATGGAGGAACTATTTTCTTTCTATCAAACTGTACCTGCCAACCAGGGTTGAAAATTAGCACCAGCCACCAGCCAAACGCTGGTAAAATATGCAAGTGGCTGCTAGATTTGCTTCACTCACAAGCCAAAAAAAACAATGGTAATCTATTGAGCAGCTGGTAGATTTTTGAGTGAACCAGCCACATACAGTAGGCAGGTGTACAAAAAAGTTAATTTCCATCCCTGCCTCCAACTGTATAATTGCACTGAAAGAAGCGTGTATCTACTCATGGATGAGAGGCTAGTGCTTGTGAAAGCACGAGATGTAAACGTTAATGGCGTTCTCCTCAGCTGAGCTGTAATATTAGCTAGCTCAGTGGTGCTAAGTCAGCAAGCAGTAGATGCACACTTCCCTCTGCATGGTGATACAGATGCATGTATTGTTCAGTTGGTAGAAAATAATTCCTACATGGAACTGTTCACAAAGTGGTCTGTGGATTATTTTAAGAAAGCAGGTCGTGATTTCTGGAAAGAGACAATGCTGTTGATTTTTTCAATATATGCCTATTAATACATATTTTGCACTTGGAGCCCCACAAGTCAAGTGCCATTTAGTTCCATTATATTGGAGAGAAGGCAGACATCTCTACAGCTGACAACTCAACAACTCACACCAAAACAATCTAGACTCATTTAGAGCACTACAGGTGAGAAGAAAAATCTGTTTTGTTTTTTTTCCCATTACAGGGGTTCTTTTTGGGGAGTTTTTCCTTGGGTGATGTGAGGGTCTAAGGGCAGAGGGATGT
>NW_024682739.1:0-517 GCF_008729295.1 Plectropomus leopardus | reverse complement strand
GTAAATATATAATTAAAATAATTATACATATAATTTTTCTGAATTGTTCTTGTCATCTTTTTTTTCAATTTGCAGGACATTTGTTGACAAGTTGCTTGTCATCTTTTATCCAATGTTTTTTTAGAGAAATCAAACTCATTTTGTCATGTTCCAGATGTTTAAATGCTAACAAATACAGCACAAGAAAGCTGATGTCAATGCAGGTGTTAAAAGGGTTAAGATGAAATGTGCCTGAATTTCTGGTTGTCACTGATTTATCTTTAACCTAAAAATGAGGAAGAGAGATCATTTATGATGCCAAGAACATCAAACAAATTGTAGCCAAACGACATCCCTTAACTGGTATTTTTGTGTGTGTGTGTGTGTGTGTGTGTGTGTGTGTGTGTGTGTGTGTGCTTTAGTACTTTGTCAGATTAATTGTGCTAAAGCAATTATACATGGGGCACTGGTCCTCGTTTATGGAGATGATTGAGATAACCGTTGCACTGCTTTATTCCAGAAGAGTTATAGCAGTCAC
>NW_024682738.1:0-551 GCF_008729295.1 Plectropomus leopardus | reverse complement strand
TTACTATAGTCTTGGATTTTTGGTCATTTTTTCGACATGCCAAATTATGGTGATTTTCGACATTTCTGCAACTTTCTATGCAATGGCTCATCTTGGCACGCTCTACAGAGCTTTTTCCAGCTATTTTGAGCAGTTTTTGGGGCATGTCAATTTTTGACATTTTTGCCTCACTATAGTCTTGGATGTTTGGTCACTTTTTCGAGATGCCAAATTTTGTGTTTTTGTCCAATTTTGCAACTTTCAATGCTATGATGTGTCTTGGCAGGCTGATCTCAGTTATTTCCAGTGGTTTTGAGCAGTTTTTGGGAGATATCAAATTTTGACATTTTTGCCTTACTATAGTCCTGGATTTTTGGTCATTTTTTTGACATGCAAAACTATGGTCATTTTGGCCATTTTTGCAATTTTCTTTGCCATGGCTCGTCTAGGCAGCCCATTATACGTTTTTTCACCAGATGTTTTGAGCTGTTTTTGGGACATGTCAAATATTGACATTATCGCCTTACTATAGTCTTGGATTTTTGTTCATTTTTTCAACATGCCAAATTATG
>NW_024682737.1:0-596 GCF_008729295.1 Plectropomus leopardus | reverse complement strand
CAGCACGTTATTTTATGCTGTTTTAAGGTGTTTTCAGCTGTTTTTAGGGCATGTCAAATTTTGAGATGTTTGCCATACTATAGCCTTGCTTTTTTTGGTCATTTCTTCGACATGTTATATTATGTTGTTTTGGGCCATTTTTGCATGTTTTAATGCTATGGTGTGTCTCAGCACATTATTTTATGCTGTTTTAAGGTGTTTTATGCTGTTTTTAGGTCATGTCAAATTTTGAGATTTTTGCCATACTATAGCCTTGCTTTTTTGGTCATTTTTTCGACATGTTATATTATGGTGTTTTGGGCCATGTTTGCATGTTTTAATGCTATGGTGTGTCTCAAGACATTATTTTATGCTGTTATTGTGGGATTTCAGCTTTTTTGGGAAGTTTCAAATTTTCACATTTTTGCTAAACAATATAGCCTTGCTTTTTTGGTCATTTTTTCGACATGTTATATTATAGTGTTTTGGGCCACTTTTGCATGTTTAAATGCTATGGTGTGTCTCAACACGTCATTTTATGCTGTTTTAAGGTGTTTTCAGCTGTTTTTGGGGCATGTCAAATTTTGACATTTTTGCCATACTATAGCCTTGCTTTT
>NW_024682736.1:0-325 GCF_008729295.1 Plectropomus leopardus | reverse complement strand
ATCACCCAAGGAAAAACTCCCCAAAAAGAACCCCTGTAACGGGGAAAAAAAAGAGGAAGAAACCTCAGGAAGAGCGGTAGGGGATAGTGAGGGATCCCTCTTCCAGGACGGACAGACGAGCAATAGATGTCGTAAATAGCAAGTGAAATACAATCATGGCAAAAAAGGAAAGAGAAAGAGAGGGGGGGAGAGGGGTGTCGTACACTGTAAAGCCCTCTGAGGCAAACCTTGTTTTGTGATAATGGGCTATATAAATAAAACTGACTTGACTTGACTTGACTTTTCCCAAGTACGGCTTTCAGCTACGTCATCCGCCTCTGCTCTG
>NW_024682735.1:0-451 GCF_008729295.1 Plectropomus leopardus | reverse complement strand
CAACATTTTATGCTATGGCATGTTTCTGCACGCTATTTAATGTGTTTTTCAGCTGTTTTCAGCTGTTTTCGGGACGGGTCATTTTTTGACTTTTTTGCCATACTATAGCCTTGCTTTTTGGGTCATTTTTTCAACATGCCATATTTTGGTCTTTTTGGCTGTTTTCACAACATTTTATGCTATGGCATGTTTCTGCACGCTATTTAATATGTTTTTCAGCTGTTTTCAGCTGTTTTCGGGACGGGTCATTTGTTGACTTTTTTGCCATACTATAGCCTTGCTTCTTGGGTCAATTTTTCAACATGCCATATCATGGTGTTTTTTTGCCATTTTTGCAAGATTCTATACTATGGCATGACTCAGCAGGCTGTTTAACGTGTTTTTAAGCTGTTTTCAGCTGTTTTTGGGACGGGTCATTTTTTGACTTTTTTGCCATACTATAGCCTTGCTT
>NW_024682734.1:0-652 GCF_008729295.1 Plectropomus leopardus | reverse complement strand
TGCCATACTATAGCCTTGCTTTTTTGGTCATTTTTTCGACATGCTATACTATGCTGTTTTCGGCCATTTTTAAAGGTTTTAATGCTACGGCGTGTTTCAGAACGCTATTTCATGCTATTTTGAGGTGTTTTCATGTGTTTTTGGGACATGTCAAATTTTGAAATTTTTGCCATACTATAGCCTTGCTTTTTCGGTCATTTTTTCGACATGCTAAATTGTGGTGTTTTTGGATGTTTTTCCATGTTTTAGTGCTATGTGGTGTTTCAGAACGCTATTTAATGCTATTTTGAGGTGTTTTAGGCTAATTTTGGGACATGTTAAATTTTGAAATTTTTGCCATACTATAGCCTTGCTTTTTTGGTCATTTTTTCGACATGCTATACTATGCTGTTTTCGGCCATTTTTAAAGGTTTTAATGCTACGGCGTGTTTCAGAACGCTATTTCATGCTATTTTGAGGTGTTTTCATGTGTTTTTGGGACATGTCAAATTTTGAAATTTTTGCCTTACTATAGCCTTGCTTTGTCGGTCATTTTTTCGACACACTATATTATTATGTTTTTGGCCATTTTTCCATGTTTTAATGCTATAGCGTATTTCAGAACACCATTTAATGCTATTTTGAGGTGTTTTAGGCTAATTTTGGGACATGT
>NW_024682733.1:0-590 GCF_008729295.1 Plectropomus leopardus | reverse complement strand
TTTTGCCATACTATAGCCTTGCTTTTTGGGCCATTTGTTTCAACATTTCAAAATATGGCCTTTTTGTCAGTTCTTGCAACATTGTATGCTATGGCGTGTCTTTGCACGCTATTTACTGCAGTTTTATGGTGTTTTCACCTTTTTTTGGGACATGTCATGTTTTTGACATTTTTACCATACTTTAGCCTTGCTTTTTGGGTCATTTTTTCAACATTCCAAAATATGGTGTTTTTGTCCGTTTTTGCAACATTCAATGCTATGGCGTGTCTTTGCACGCTATTTAATGCACTTTTAAGGTGTTTCCAGCTGTTTTTGGAACACGTCATGTTTTGACATTTTTGCCATACTATAGCCTTGCTTTTTTGGGCCATTTTTTCAAAATGTCAAAATATATTGTTTTTGTCTGTTTTTGCAACATTCTACGCTATGGCGTGTCTTTGCACGCTATTGAATTCTGTTTCATGCAGTTTTGAGTTGTTTTTAGGACATGCCATTTTTGACATTTTTGCCTTGCTTTTAGGGTCATTTTTTCGACCTTCCAAAATATGGTGTTTTTGTCCATTTTTGCAACATTCTATGCTATGGCGTGT
>NW_024682732.1:0-288 GCF_008729295.1 Plectropomus leopardus | reverse complement strand
CCATACTATAGCCTTGCCTCTTCGGTCATTTTTTCAACATCCCAAATTATGTTGTTTTGGGCTGTTTTTGAAAGATTCTTTGCTATGGCGTGTCTCGGCAGGCTAGTTTATGCTGTTTTAAAGTGTTTTCAGCTGTTTTTGGGACATGTCCTATTTTGACATTTTTCCATACTATAGCCTTGCCTCTTTGGTCATTTTTTCAACATCCCAAATTATGTTGTTTTGGGCTGTTTTTGAAAGATTCTTTGCTATGGCGTGTCTCGGTAGGCTAGTTTGTGCTGTTTTAAA
>NW_024682731.1:0-200 GCF_008729295.1 Plectropomus leopardus | reverse complement strand
CAAAAAATGGCATGTCCCAAAAACAGCTGAAAACAACTCAAAACAGCATAAAATAGCGTGCCAAGTCATGCCATGGCACACAAAGTTTTAATAACGGCAAAAAACATACAAAAATGGCATGTCCAAAAAATGACCGAAAAGCAAGGCTATACTATGGCAAAAATGTCAAAATATGGCATGTCCCAAAAACAGCTGAAAAC
>NW_024682730.1:0-563 GCF_008729295.1 Plectropomus leopardus | reverse complement strand
AACCTTGTCTACCATCATTAAAATGTTATTCAAAAATTAACATCTTTTAAAGGCCATATCATCCAGCTTCGTCTTTTAAAAACAAAGAAAATTTGGGATAAATTTCTGTCCACAGAGGGCAGAAAATGAGCGGGAATCAGCTCCCATAAATTATCCCAAACAACAAAATCATGAAATCAGTGAAGAAATTCCAGCTCATAAAAAGTGTGATTTGAAATCGAACCTGAGTGAAAACCCAGCGGAGGAAACTCTGTCTGATTATCTGCAGTTTGGCTGCAGAGACACTCGAGTGGAAACAGAAATATTTCCTGAAGTGCGTCACTGACGACGCAGAAGTTTGGAGATTATCAAATATTTTCAGCGAGAAAACACAAAAAAATGTTTACAAGATTTCAGCCCGAAAGGACAGATTGAATTCATTACTCTGTGTGTGTGTGTGTGTGTGTGTGTGTGTGTGTGTGTGTGTGTGTGTGTGTGTGTGTGTGTGTGTGTGTGTGTGCGCGCGCGTGTGCGTGCGTGTTAGTTTGCCACCGAACCTCATTAGCTTTTTCTCTAATTTAAAA
>NW_024682729.1:0-1082 GCF_008729295.1 Plectropomus leopardus | reverse complement strand
GGAGTGAACGCTCTCGACTCTCACACTACTATTTGATACAGGCTGCTACACTGTAAAAGTTGACCCCAGACAGTGTCCAACAGCGCTCTAGATAAACCAACGGTCCAGTTTGTGCCAGAGTGCGCTCCGGCACCCAGAGTGAGTGTCTCTGAATGCACCCCGCTGAAAGGAGTAATGAGGGATTTCAGTTTGGCATGTTAAGCGTGTATCCACTGACAGCTGACTTTGATTTTTGATCTGCTTTATCCATATTACGTGATATGGATCGGGGATAACCACGCCCAAATCAACCCAGCTTCAGGAAACTGTGAAAAAAACTAAAATCACACTGTTTCAAATTTGGATCAAGGCTTATTTATGATCATTTTTGACACTTTTTATTATGCATGTAAGACCCTAAATTACATATTAATTGCGTTTTTTTGTGATTTGGGTTTCCAGAGGCTTTAACATCATCTGATTTAGCAGAGAAACTTCTGCTCTCAGCGACATGCTGTGCCAGCAGCACAAGATACCTGTCCAAGCTGAGCAGATATGTCACACATTATTCCCCTCACCTTGTCTAATTGCCTCCAGTGAGTCAGCTGCTCATTTGGAGGGACTGAGAATGTCATATGTCAGATGTCATTTATGGTTACTGCTAATGAGAGCAGCTGGACATGCATCCAGGCTCCACACCCCTAATACTCAACACACCTCTTGACTTATAAGCATCTCTGGCTCCAGAAATAGCAACAGTGGTTTTGTAATGTGTCAGGCCTCCCTGCTGCACTGCAGCACACCCACATGCTCCCACTGCTGCTGATAAGCCAGCAGCTGGGAAGCTTTCGAGCATTGATCTGACTGCGGAAGCTAGCCGGCTCTGTGAGGATGCTTTTGATTTGCAGATATCTGATGTAATTTGCTATCAATAGTTAGCTGCATAAGCCATGTGAAACTCATGTGTGAGTGTGTAGGGCGCCAAACATGTAGACATTATTTGAATGTGAGTGATATGACTCTGGCTTACAACAACTGCTGCATGCAAAAGAAACCGTTTCAAAGATATGGCAATTTTGGCTTTACAAGTTTAGCATCTGTAC
>NW_024682728.1:0-361 GCF_008729295.1 Plectropomus leopardus | reverse complement strand
AGAATGAATTTACATTTTTTGCTATACTACAGTATTGCTCTTTGAGTCATTATTTCAGCATGCCATTATATAGTGTTTTTGGCACTTTTTGCAATATTGTATGCTATAGCCTTTCTTGGCTATAGTGTTTTCAGCTGTTTTTGGACATGTCATATTTTGACATTATTAGCCTTACCTTTTTGGTCATTTTGTCAACATGCACTCAGCACGCTATTTTCCGCTTTTTGGCGATGTTTTCAGCTGTTTTTGGGACATGTCATACTTTGACATTTTTAGCAATGCTATAGCCTTGCCTTCTTCGGTTATTACTATAACCTTGCAATTTTGCTCAATTTTTCCACAGGCCAAATGATGGTGTTTT
>NW_024682727.1:0-720 GCF_008729295.1 Plectropomus leopardus | reverse complement strand
TTTTTGGCCTTTTTGGCCTTTATTCCCACTTTGTATACTATAACGTGCCTCGACAAGGTATTCTATGTCATTTAAAGCCATTTTTAGGAAAGGTCAAAATGTGATTTTTTTCACCATACTATACTATTGCCTTGTCGGCCATTTTTTTGACATGCTAAATTATGAGGTTTTTGGCCTTTTTTGACCTTTATTCCCACTTTGTATACTATAACGCGTCTCTAAAAGGTATTCTATGTCATTTAAAGCCATTTTTAGGAAGGGTCAAAATGTGACTAAAAAATGCTGTAAAACGTTATAGTATGTCGAAAGATCTCAAAATATGACATGTCCAAAAAACAGCTGCAAACCACATAAAAAAGCATGTTGTGACACATGATAGTAGAGAATGTTGAAAAAACTTAAGTATTTTTAAAAAAATCAAAATATGACATGTCCAAAAAACAGCTGAAAACATAAAATAGCATGTCAACTCACGTCATAGTATAGAATGTTGAGAAAATGGCCAAAAACATCATTAATTTAGCATGTCAAAAAAATGACCGAAAACATCATACTATAGCATTGCGAAAAATGTCCAAACATGACATGTCAAAAACACAGCTTGATACCAGATAAAATAACATGTCGAGACACATCGCAGAATAGAATGTTGAAAAAGCATCCAAAAACATCATAATATACCATGTATAAAAAATTACCGAAAACATACAAGTAGTATGT
>NW_024682726.1:0-769 GCF_008729295.1 Plectropomus leopardus | reverse complement strand
GGCCAATTTTTTTGACATGCTAAATTATGAAGTTTTTGGACTTTTTTGGCCACTATTCCCACTTTGTACATTAGGGGGCGTTTCTATGAGCTATAATAGGTGGTTTTTAGCCATTTTTACGACGGGTCAAAATTTGACATTTTTCGACATACTATACTATGGCGTTTTTGACCATTTTTTTGACATGCTAAATTATGAAGTTTTTGGACTTTTTTAGCCTCGATTCCCACTTTGAACACTAGGGGGCGTCTCTACGAGCTATACTATGTGGTTTTTAGCCATTTTTTACGACGGGTCAAAATGTGACATTTTTCGACATACTATACTATGGCGTTTTTGGCCATTTTTTTGACATGCTAAATAATGAAGTTTTTGGACGTTTTTGGCCACTATTCCCACTTTGTACATTAGGGGGCATTTTTATGAGCTATACTATTTGGTTTTTAGCCATTTTTACGATGGGTCAAAATTTGACATTTTTCGACATACTATACTATGGTGTTTTTGGCCATTTTTTTGACATGCTAAATTATGAAGTTTTTGGACTTTTTTGGCCTCTTTTCCCACTTTGAACACTAGGGGGCGTCTCTACGAGCAATACTATGTGGTTTTTAGCCATTTTTTATGACGGGTCAAAATGTGACATTTTTCGACATACTATACTATGGCGTTTTTGGCCATTTTTTTGACATGCTAAATTATGAAGTTTTTTGGACTTTTTGGGCCACTATTCCCACTTATTCCACGAGGGGGTGTCTCTACGAGCTAT
>NW_024682725.1:0-349 GCF_008729295.1 Plectropomus leopardus | reverse complement strand
GGCTGTCATTGGCCTGTGTCACATGGTACACAGGAATGCACATTGTGAGCTCTGTGTGTGTGTGTGTGTGTGTGTGTGTGTGTGTGTGTGTGTGTGTGTGTCTGTGTGTGTGTGTGTGTGTGTGTGTGTGTGTGTGTGTGTGTGTGTGTGTGTGTGTGTGTGTGTGTGTGTGTCTGTGTGTGTGTGTCTGTGTGTGTGTGTGTGTGTGTGTGAGGTCACCGGCAAGATTAACTTATTAAATGTCATGCAGATTGGAGTTTTAAATTATGCAAACATTACGCAGGGACAGAGCTGCTCTCCAGACAAACATGATATCATTGGCTGAGTTAAATCTACAGTAAATGGGCGG
>NW_024682722.1:0-486 GCF_008729295.1 Plectropomus leopardus | reverse complement strand
TGTGTGTGTGTGTGTGTGTGTGTGTGTGTGTGTGTGTGTGTGTGTGTGTGTGTGTCCCACCCCACCGACCCCCAGGACCACACACCGACACCACATGACGTCATGTGACTTTGTTTACGTCATGTGGCGGAGTTTCTCCGACACACACAGTAACAGCTGATCCACACACAGACTGGACAGGAAGTGACACTCTCTGGAGGTCAGCCTCCACTTCCTGTCAGCTGACCCAAACCAAAGAGGACCTAATAGAGGACTGTGACTGTGTGAGCGTGTGAACGCTAATAATAAACCATCTGTTTTTAATTTACAGGAGCCTGAGAAACACTGAGCAGGAGCAGAGGAGGAGCAGGAGGAGGAGAGAAGAGGGGGAGAGGAGGAGAAGAGGAGGAGGAGGAGAGGAGGAGCAGAGGAGGAGGAGAGGGGGAGAGGAGGAGAAGAGGAGGAGGAGCAGAGGAGGAGGAGGAGGATGAGAGAAGAGGGGGAGAG
>NW_024682721.1:0-540 GCF_008729295.1 Plectropomus leopardus | reverse complement strand
TTGTTTCACACACAATTTGAATGAGAAGTGGCTTCACTCTCTCCCCCTATCATGCTGCATGAAATATACACATATGGTTATGCATACACACCAGCACTGAAACACAGCCATGAGCATCAACACACACACACACACACACACACACACACACACACACACACACACACACACACATTCATGTGCACACACGCTGTGAGTTCAACTCATTAGTGATCAGGGACATTGGAGTAACAGCCCTGCAGCCAGACAAGGGTCATGACCAGGTGGTAAGATTCAGGTGATCTCAAGTCTGAGTCCAGCTGGAATTATGCCTGTATGTGTGTGTGTGTATACACTGTGTGTGTGTGCGTGTGTGTGTGTGTGTGTGTACAGCCGAGGCAGAGGACTACAGTGTGTTCATTCAAATTGTGTATGTGTGCAGAACTGCAAAGATTAATTGATTTATCAATAAGTCAATCTATAATAATGACTGATTATTGGTTACTCAAATAAAAGGATTTTCTGCTTTTCTTTGTCACATGTGATGGTACACTGAATATT
>NW_024682719.1:0-379 GCF_008729295.1 Plectropomus leopardus | reverse complement strand
CACGTCCTGTGTGTGTGTGTGTGTGTGTGTGTGTGTGTGTGTGTGTGTGTGTGTGTGTGTGTGGTACAGTAGTAGCGAGCGACCCCGTTATATAACTCATCGTCACATACACGACGTGACTCAAAGCGGCTAACAAGATACAGTTTGAAGAAGGACTCTTATTTTGGCGGGTCTGGCGTCGTCTCTGTGAGGGACGTTTTTATTGGCTGAGCTGCAGAGACGCTGTGACATCACCTGCAGCAAATACGACCCCAGTAAACAAAGATTTGTGGTTTATTTTTGGAATTATTCAGTTATTTATATCAACATTCAGTCGTGAACGTGCTGCAGAGACTCTGAAACAACAGCTGCGGGGTGATGAGGATGAGGATGAGGATGA
>NW_024682718.1:0-1988 GCF_008729295.1 Plectropomus leopardus | reverse complement strand
ATAATTGAAGTAATAATTACAGGGCCAAAAAATCACTTTTTTCAGTGCAGAGCAATTAGGTTCATTAGTTGACCCTGAGGCATTTACTGACCTCCCTCCTCATATCTTAAATTGCTGTCAAAATTCCATCAAGTCCATTTTCAAGTCATTGATTGCTTCAAGAACTGGCATGTAGTTTATGGAGGAGCAAGATTAACATGA
Source organism: Plectropomus leopardus (assembly GCF_008729295.1). Lineage (NCBI taxonomy): Eukaryota > Metazoa > Chordata > Actinopteri > Perciformes > Serranidae > Plectropomus > Plectropomus leopardus. The sequence goes on along the minus strand of NW_024682718.1, from coordinate 1,787 downwards.
TCTTACATGATGAAGGATTGAATTAGGTTGTTTTACATGATTCTGATATTTGAAAAAGTATTGAATCAGTATAAAAACCAACCCACTGGAATAATTCAGTGGCACAAAAGGGACACTGCAGGGCTTTTTCTTTTGTTTTTATTCTTTTTTTTAGTCAAAGAGGACAACTAATGTGCCAACTTCATTGCTACCTAGCAGCTATTCGAACCCTCTCAGCTGTGGTATATTGAAATAGCAACAAGAGACACATTTAGCAACTCATTTAGATCATCTAGGAACAAGGAGGACATATTGTCATTTATTCCCATGCGCGCTGCTCTCAGTAATCGCAGAACACTGCTGACAGCAGCCGTCAGGCCAGCATCTCCCCTCTCTCTCCTCTTGTGCCAGCTGTGTGTTTGATGGTGATAGGTGAGAGGAGATGCTGCTCGCGGTGTGAATTCAGGTGAAGTGAGTTTCCATCTCTTTAGTGTTGAAAGAATAAACTGATGTTTGATTCCTTTAAACTCCCAACAAGCAGAACAATATGTAAATATGCAGAGATCACAACAAAGCCAAGTAGGCCTGCTTGGGAAATGTTCTGTAGCTGTGATGCTACCTGACATTTTGGGGAATGTTCCACTCTATAGTTCCATTGTAACTCAAACAGAATATTCCTCCACCCTTCTCTGTTCCCAGTGAGAGGGTTTTTAGCACAAGAGGGAACATTTATCAGGACAAGAGGAGCTCTCTGACAGGTGTGAATGCTGAGAAGCTGCTTCTTGTTTTACAACCTGCCCCTCATTGACTGGCAGTATTAAAATAGCCACTAATTGACTGATACTGAACAGTACTGATGTTTATTTAGCTATTTATTTTATTGTTGGTCAGACCCTACAGTACTGATGTGTATTTTATTTTTATATTCTTTAGTTCAGCAAAGACTGATGTTGAACACATACAGTACAGATATTTATTCTCATCTTTTATTTATTCACTATTTTTGTTTGTGTGTAATGTTCAATAAGTAAATTGTTTAATAAAAGATGTTTAAGAAAGCAACCTTCTGAAAACTTTTGCATAGTCTTATCAGTGCAAAATCATTGCACAATCCACAAAGAAATGATATATTTTCATTCCAGCTCAAAATTAACTATATCCTTTGCCATATCTATAATTGATTTTTAAAAAAAAAAAAAAAAAAAATCAGTATTGGTCTCAAAAATCCCATATTGGTCGAGTTCTAATTCTGACCAATAAGAAAAATAATTCTAATCACTCGACTAGGATCCGAGAGTGGTTTCATATGACTGGGCATAAAAAAGGTGGAGGTTCCAGGTTCTATGACCTTATTCAGGATGTACAAGTACCTAATTTGGAGGGATTGAGACTGAGCTGGGGAAAAAATGTGGGTGAAAAAATTGTAGAGGACAGATGGACCAAACTTGTTGTTTCTTGACATACATGATCACATGAAGCTTGGTCTTAATTCATTCAAACTGGTAAACAGAACATACGAGACCCCAAGTATGTTAGCCAGACTAAAACTAAGAAACAGTGACATCTGCTGGAGATGTGAAAAAGAGGTTGGTACTTTTACACACTATTTTTCTGTGAAAAAAAAGGTTTTGTGTGATGAGGTTATTGCCCTCTTGGGGAATGAATTGTTTAACTTAAGGCTGATAAATCTCCAGCTCTCTGCATCTTGAGTTTGTTACAAGATAATGTTGTTATGAGTGAAGAAAAGAGACCATGGGTCTGCCTGGCTACAACAACAGCATGTAGAATAATTTTAAGACATTGGAAAT
>NW_024682717.1:0-811 GCF_008729295.1 Plectropomus leopardus | reverse complement strand
ATATTATGGTGTTTTGGGCCATTTTTGCATGTTTTAATGCTATGGTGAGTCTCAGCACATTATTTCATGCTTTTTTAAGGTGTTTTCAGCTGTTTTTAGGACATGTCAAATTTTGAGATTTTTGCCATACTATAGCCTTGCTTTTTTGGTCATTTTTTCGACATGTTATATTTTTCTGTTTTGGGCCATTTTTGCATGTTTTAATGCTATGGTGTGTCTCAGCACGTTATTTTACGCTGTTTTTAGGGGATTTCAGCTGTTTTATAGGACATGTCAAATTTTGACATTTTTGCCATACTATAGCCTTGCTTTTTTAGTCATTTTTTTCAACATGCTATATTTTGACTTCATCAGAGGTCTATTTTTTTTGCTTACATTATCAGGGTTTCAGGCAGCAACACAGACTGCTGAAGCCCTATTGTCTTTTCTCACCTTATTTTTCTTCTTCTTCCTCCTCCTCTTCTTTGTCTTCTTGAGTTCTTGCAGCAAAAATCCTTTGACAATAACTCAACAAAAATGTCAGGGTTGTTTTAAACCCCACCCTCTGCTAAGGCACAAAAAATAATATGAATATCGTAGTAATAATAACTTCATTTATATAGCACCTTTTAAAATATTTGTTAGGTTATAAGATGTTTGATAGACAAAGCAAATGCTCAGGAACTCAGGGAATAATAAAATCCAACCATCCAACATTTAATACTATCTGTGAGGTAGTAAAAACAGCAGCTAGGCTTTTTTGGTCATCAGGTCTCAGTGGAACATATATCTGTGTGTCATTTTCATAGCAATGTAAAGAAATTCTATGATG
>NW_024682716.1:0-385 GCF_008729295.1 Plectropomus leopardus | reverse complement strand
GGTATTGCGCGTCTCGGCAAGCTACTGTTTGTAGTTTTCACCTGTTTTTGGTACATGTCATATTTGGACATTTTTGCCTTACTATAGCCTTACTTTTTGGGTCAGTTTTTCAAAATGCTATATTATGCTGTTTTTGGCCATTTTTGCAACGTTCTATGCTATGGCGTGTCTCAGCACGCTATTTTAGAGGCTTTTCAATAGTTTTCAGCTGTTTTGAGGACGTGTCATATTTTCACATTTTTGCCATACTATAGCCTTGCTCTTTGGGTCATTTTTTCAACATGCTATATATTGGTGTTTTTGGCCATTTTTTGCAACTTTCTATGCTATGGCGTGTCTCAGCAGACAATTTAAAGTGGTTTTCAGCTGTTTTCAGCTGTTTTTG
>NW_024682715.1:0-257 GCF_008729295.1 Plectropomus leopardus | reverse complement strand
GTTCTAAGTTGTTTTCAGCTGTTTTTTGGACATGTCATTTTTTGACATTTTTGCCATACTATAGCCTTGCTTTTTGGGTCCTTTTTTTTGGACTTGTCAAATTATGGTGTTTTTGTCCTCTTTAGCAACTTTCTATGCTATAGCGTTTCTCGGCAAGCTATTTAATGCTGTTCTAATCTGTTTTCAGCTGTTTTTTGGACATGTCATTTTTTGACATTTTTGCCATACTATAGCCTTGCTTTTTGGGTCATTTTTTT
>NW_024682714.1:0-359 GCF_008729295.1 Plectropomus leopardus | reverse complement strand
CATCGGGCAGAAGGCGGGGTACACCCTGGACAGGTCGCCAGACTATCGCAGGGCCAACACATATAGACAGACAACCTTTCACGCTCACAGTCAGACCTAAGGGCAATTTAGAGTCACCAATCAACCTGAGCTGCATGTCTTTGGAATGTGGGAGGAAGCCGGAGACCCCGGAGAGAACCCACGCAGGCACAGGGAGAACATGCAAACTCCACACAGAAGGGCCCCTGCCCATGGACCGAACCCCGTTCCAACCCGGGATCAAACCAGGGACTTGGCGTGAGGCAACAGTGCTAACCACGACGCCACTGTGCTGCCCTATTAGCCTGTTTTGTTGGCCTTAATGTAAGGCACTTTTATTT
>NW_024682713.1:0-310 GCF_008729295.1 Plectropomus leopardus | reverse complement strand
ACACACTGAAGAGATCTCTCTGACCTTGTCCTCCTGAAACACTGTCAGCGTGTGTGTGTGTGTGTGTGTGTGTGTGTGTGTGTGTGTGTGTGTGTGGGAGGGGGGCAGGGAGGTGCTGTGGATTGAGAGGCGGCACAATTGGGTGACTGAGCATGTCTTATCCCCCCTCCCAGCCCCGCCCATTTTTCAATACTTTTTTCATAATCCAGGAAGAGGGCACAAAAGCCAAAAGTGGGGGATTTAGTTACTCTTTAAAATCAGTCTCTAAATTCACTTTTTCATCTCCATCTTCCACCTGTACTCACCCACT
>NW_024682711.1:0-208 GCF_008729295.1 Plectropomus leopardus | reverse complement strand
GAGGAGCTGTGTGTGTGTGTGTGTGTGTGTGTGTGTGTGTGTGTGTGTGCACTCGCGCATATATATAACAGGGAACATACTCATCGTTACACAGTCACCAACAGGGAACGGCAAAACTAACAGGGGACATTTTTTAAGTCCCCACTTGGACATGCTCTAATTCATCATAAAATCATGTGTTATGGCTTCTGGTGAAATTTTTCAGATT
>NW_024682710.1:0-502 GCF_008729295.1 Plectropomus leopardus | reverse complement strand
CAATATTATTGGGTTTTTGGGCGTTTTTGCAAAATTCTATGCTATGGCGTGTCTTGGCACGCTATTTTGTGCTGTTTTGAGGCATTTCCAGCTATTTTTGAGAATTGTCATATTTTGACATTTTTGCCATACTATAGCCTTGCTTCTTTGGTCTTTTTTCAGACATTCAATATTATTGGGTTTTTGGGCGTTTTTGTAAAATTCTATGCTATGGCATCTCTTAGCATGGTATTTTGTGCTGTTTTAAGGTTTTTGCAGCAGTTTTTAAGATATGCCATATTTTGACATTTTTGTCATACTATAGCCTTGCTTCTTTGGTCATTTTTCCGACATTCAATATTATAGGGTTTTTGGGCCTTTTTGCAAAATTCTATGCTATGGTGTGTCTTGGCACGCTATTTTGTGCTGTTTTGAGGTATTTCCAGCTATTTTTGAGAATTGTCATATTTTGACATTTTTGCCATACTATAGCCTTGCTTCTTCGGTCATTTTTCTGACATTC
>NW_024682709.1:0-531 GCF_008729295.1 Plectropomus leopardus | reverse complement strand
TTGCCATACTATAGCCTTGCTTCTTTGGTCATTTTTTTGACATGCTAAATTATGTTGTTTTTGGCTGTTCTTGCACGTTTTAATGCTATGGCGTGTCTCACCAGGCTATTCTATGCTGTCATAAGGTGTTTTTAGCTGTCTTTCAGACATGTCATTTTTTGACATTTTTGCCATACTATTGCCTTGCTTCTTTGGTCATTTTTTTGACATGCTAAATTATGTTGTTTTTGGCCATATTTGTACATTTTAATGCTATGGCCTGACTCACCAGGCTTTTTCATGCTGATTTGAGGTGTTTTCAGCTGTTTTTGAGACGTGTCATTTTTTGACATTTTTGCCATACTATGGCCTTGCTTTTTCGGTCATTTTTTTTGACATGCTATATTATGTTGTTTTTGGCCATTTTTGCACGTTTTAATGCTATGGTGTGTCTCATCAGGCTATTCTATGCTGATTTGGGGTGTTTTCAGCTGTTTTTGAGACGTGTCATTTTTTGACATTTTTGCCATACTATAGCCTTGCATCTTTGGT
>NW_024682708.1:0-222 GCF_008729295.1 Plectropomus leopardus | reverse complement strand
TTGGGACATGTCAAATTTTTACATTTTCGCCTTACTATAGTCTTGGACTTTTGGTCATTTTTTCAACATGCCAGATTATTGTGTTTTAACCCATTTTTGCAATTTTCTCTGCTATGCCTCATCTTAACACACTATTTTAAGCAGTTTCTAGCTGTTTTGAGCTATTTTTGGGACATGTCAAATTTTGACATTTTTGCCTTACTATAGTCTTGGATTTTTGGT
>NW_024682707.1:0-2850 GCF_008729295.1 Plectropomus leopardus | reverse complement strand
CAGTAGAGGAGGGGCTGCTGGAAGGAAGATCCGCCTCCTCATGGCTCCGACAGCTAAGGCAAGTGCATTTAACTGTTATATTATTTAGCCAAATAAGTTTTTTTTCCCCGTGTAAGATCTCCTTTTCCCATCTACCTTCATATGTTTAATCTTTTCCCTCCTCAATTCCACTCTGTCATTCTTAATTTTTTTTCCCTCCTTTTCCATCCTTTACAGTATATCCTTCATGGGTGAGGTGTTCGACCCCCTCCCATCTTTTGGTGTTTTCAGCTTCCATACTTGACTTTTCTTCATCTTCCTCTAACCTCCTCTCTTTTGTATTTCATATTTCTACTTCTCCCTTCCACTCTTCCCCTCATCTCTTAAAATTTCTCTTTTTCTTTACATGACCACCCCTCTTCTCAATCTTCCCTATTTCTTGAATCTTCTCTTCCTCTCCTTCATCTTCCTTACTCCTTCCACTTCCCAATGTCCATGTATGTTTACCTCTACAACCTTCCTCTCCACCTCTTGTGGGGGTTATTTGTGATAAAGATCTGATAAGTGTTGGAAAATGTCTTGAAAAATTAATAGCTTTAATATTTCATATAAATTCCTTTGCAGAGTGAGGACATCGAAGTCAAGAGGGACTCTGTACTCAGAGGTCTTTGTGCATATTTCAGTGAGGACAGCAACACTCAAGGTGTACTTGGTCAGTAATTGCATTTTACTGTGAGCTTTAAGTCTTGCAATGTTTTATCATTGCATTTCAAAATGCTCATTGTTTTTCACCATTAGAACGTCAACACCGAGGAAGCTGAGAGAGACATCGCACAGACCACCATGGGGCTTTACATGATCCAAAAAGAGGGTGCCAATGATGAGGAAAAGCCAGAAGATGTTGGACTGGTGATTGAGGGCGTGGAACTTGTATGCAGTCTGGGAAGTATTTCCTTTGGATGTGCTTTGCTTTTTGGGCTCATCTACACACTTAACCTCAGCTATCCCCACGAATTTAAATTCACATTTGAGTTCTTCCAAAAAGTGCTGATGAACTTGGATGGTAACCGACTGTCGCCAAAGGTCCAAGCACTTAAAATAAAGATGCTACAGTGAAATCACAAGTTAAGGTGCTGAACAATTGAGCCAGCCACATTTTTCATCTTTTACAGCCACTTTGACTTTGTGGAAATTGTGGATTGTTCATATAATGTGCTGTTGGATGGGATGGAGCATTTGTTGGACGAACCTACTTCTGGACCCTTTGGCCATTTCTTTCATTGACATTATTTATTATTATCATGTTCCAGTTGAAGAGAGACACCAAAACTGACTGATCAATGTTATTTGGTCATTAGTGATGGAAAGCAGCAAAAGACTTGCATTTCTCTGAAAATATTGTTAAAATGATGACATCATGTTACAGTGACATTTGACTGTGACATTTCAGCCGACGTTAGTCTGGAAGCTTTGAAGGATGTTTAAAATTGACTATTTAAAGTCATCACAGGTTATTTCATCAAAACAATTCTTATGTGTGTAACAATTGTATGTGTATCCAGCATGTGAAGATGCCTTTTCTTATTACCGATGTAAACCAAATTACATCACATTCCCAATATTGATGTGTGCAAAGCTTGTTAAATAGTTATGTGGAGCTCTCTTCTCCCTCAATCCTCCTCGTTAATTTGGAGCTGCATCCCCGGGGGTCAGGTGGACACACATACAGTGTGGATGTGTACAGTTTTGTTGGATTGCCCCTACCCCACATAAGCTCAACTGCTGTTCTGCTGTAATTTCACATTGTAACTGCAACGTGTTATCCTGTCTAAACCTCAATGTGAAAGCCAATTTGCTAAGCTTGCTTGGCCCTCTCTCATGGTAACGCCAAAAAGAGTTCTTAAATCAGGATTTAAGTCCTCATTTTTTTATTTATGTATTTATTTAGTTTACCTTGGATGATTTATTCTTTTTTTCATGATAGCTTCTTTGGTTTGACCTTTTTAAATGAGATGAGGCCAACTGCATTGAACTTTGAAATGGTGGCGTTTGAATATTCCTGATGGGATGTATTTTGTGGTTGCATCCCTGGTGTAATGCAGTGTTATGGTCAGTGGCCATTTTATTAGGTACATCTGTACACTCTAATGCAGTCCAATACATGTTGACCCAAAGAATATTTACATAATGCCTCTCATGATCAGTTTTTATGACATCAGCATAGAATTAAATGTTTAGAATAGTTTTTCCTATACTCATGAGGGAGGCAGAATATTATAAGCACTTAATATAATGTAGTCCACTACTGTAGTCCAGACTGTCCTCATTTGTCATGTTTGAATGTACAAGTCTAAGAAGGACACCCAAAACGGAAACATTTTTAATTTCACAAGCTGGAATTTATAGCAGTGCTGTTGCATTTACTTGCAATAAATTCTACAAATGTACCTGATGAAATGGCCACCGCTTTCATTGTCATGCAGTATTAACAGCCTTGAGTTTTTCTAATAGCAAAATACCAAAAATGATTGTTCTTTAAAGTTGTAAAGTGCTGAATTTTAAAGATCAGTTCATGCTATAGTGTTATACTGTGCCGGTGCACCCAGTGTCTGGATAGCGTCCTGTTAATGATCTTTCACTTATTTCTTTGTGTTGAGGCAAACACGTGTTGATTGAATTGATCAGGGCATGTGGTGCCTGTGACGTGTCTTTAAACAATGTTCAAGTGCCAACGCCACAGGTGTACAGTGACATCCATATGGTGTAGACACATTTAAAAGTTACTGTAATTTTGAAGATACTGCCAATAAATTTGTCAGATCCATGCTGTGTTGCTTTGTGATTTTAAACGCAAACATATTTGAAATACAT
>NW_024682706.1:0-426 GCF_008729295.1 Plectropomus leopardus | reverse complement strand
ACATGCCATTTTTTGACATTTTTGCCATACTATAGCCTTGCTTTTTGGGTCATTTTTTCAACATGCAAAATTATGGTGTTTTTTAACCGTTTTTGCAACTTTTGTTGCTATGGCGTGTCCCAACACGGTATTTAATGAGGTTTAAAGCAGTTTCTAGTCATTTTTGAGATATGTCATTTTTTGACATTTTGCCATACTATAGCCTTGCTTTTTGTGTCATTTTTTTTTACATGCCAAATCATGGTGTTTTTGGCCGTTTTTGCAACTTTCGTTGCCATAGCGTGTCTCAACACACTATTTAATGAGGTTTAAAGCAGTTTTCGGCTGTTTTTAAGGGACATGCCATTTTTTGACATTTTCGCCATACTATAGCCTTGCTTTTTGGGTAATTTTTTTTTGACATGCCAAATTATGGTGTTTTTGGCC
>NW_024682704.1:0-322 GCF_008729295.1 Plectropomus leopardus | reverse complement strand
TGGTCATTTTTTCGACATGCCAAAATATGTTTTTTTGGATATTTTTTTAACGTTTTAATGCTATGGCGTGTCTCAGCATGCTATTTATTGCTGTTTTGAGGTGTTTTTAGCTAATTTTGAGACGTGTCAAATTTTGACATTTTTGCCATACTATAGCCTTGCTCTTTTGGTCGTTTTTTGACATGCCAAATTATAGTGTTTTTGACCATATTTGCACTTTCAAATGCTATGGCGCATCCTTATGAGGTATAATAAGTGGTTTTCAGCCATTTCAGACAACATGTCAAAATTTGAGAATTTTCTTCATACTATACTATGCGGT
>NW_024682703.1:0-455 GCF_008729295.1 Plectropomus leopardus | reverse complement strand
TCAACTTTCTATGCTATGGCGTCTCTTGGAAGGCTATTTTATGTAGTTTAATGTGGTTTCCAGCTGTTTTTGGGACACGTCATTTTTTGACAATTTTGCCATACTATAGCCTTGCTTTTTTGGTCAAATTTTCGACATCCCAAATATTGCTGTTTTTGTGCCTTTTTGCAACTTTCTATGCTATGGCACGTCTTGGTAGGCTATTTTATGTGGTTTAATGCGGTTTCCAGCTGTTTTTGGGACATGGCATTTTTTGACATTTTCGCCATACTATAGCCTTGCTTTTTTGGTCATTTTTTCGACATCCCAAATTCTGGTGTTTCAAGAACTTTTTGTAGGTTTCTATGCCATGGCGTCTCTTGGAAGGCTATTTTATGTAGTTTAATGCGGTTTCCAGCTGTTTTTGGGACATGTCATTTTTTGACAATTTTGCCATACTATAGCCTTGCTTTTTT
>NW_024682702.1:0-682 GCF_008729295.1 Plectropomus leopardus | reverse complement strand
TGACATTTTTGCCATACTATAGCCTTGCCTTTTTTGTCATTTTTTTCAACATGCATTTTTACGGTGTTTTTAACCTTTTTTGCAAACTTCTATGCTATGTTGTGTCTTGGCACGCTATTTTATGCTGTTTTGAGGTTCTTTCAGCTGTTTTTGAGACATGTCATATTTTGACATTTTTGCCATACTATAGCCTTGCCTTTTTGGTCATTTTTTCAACTAGCATTTTTATGGTGTTTTTGGCCTTTTTTGCAAACTTCTATGTTATGTTGTGTCTTGGCACACTATTTTATGGTGTTTGGAGGTGTTTTCAGCTGTTTTTGGGACATGTCATATTTTGAAATTTTTGCCATACTATAGCCTTGGCTTTTTTCGTCATTTTTTCAACATACATTTTTATGGTGTTTTGGGTCGTTTTAGCAAAATTTTATGCTATGTTGTGTCTTGGAACGCTATTTTATGCTGTTTTGAGGTGTTTTCAGCTGTTTTTTGGACATCTCATTTTTTAAAATTTTTGCCATACTATAGCCTTGCCTTTTTGGTCATTTTTTCAACATGCATTTTTACAGTGTTTTTAACCTTTGTTGCAAACTTCTATGCTATATTGTGTCTTGGCACGCTATTTCATGATGTTTGGTGGTGTTTTCAGCTGTTTTTGGGACATATAATATTTGACATTTTTGCC
>NW_024682701.1:0-336 GCF_008729295.1 Plectropomus leopardus | reverse complement strand
TCAACAGCTTTTGGGACATGTCATATTTTGACATTTTCGCCTTACTATAGCCTTGCTTTTTGGGTCATTTTTTCAACATGCATTATGATGGTGTTTTTGACCGCTTTTGAAACTTTCTATGCTATGGCATGTCTTGGTACGTTATTGTATGCTGATTTGAGGTGTTTTCAGCTGTTTTTGGAACACGTCATATTTTCACATTTTTGCCTTACTATAGCCTTGCCTTTTGGGTCATTTTTTCAACATGCGTTATTATGGTGTTTATGGCTGTTTTTGTAACTTTTTGTGTTATGGCATGTCTTGGCATGCTATTTTATGCTGTTTTGAAGTGTTTTC
>NW_024682700.1:0-366 GCF_008729295.1 Plectropomus leopardus | reverse complement strand
GTCATTTTTTGCTATTTTTCGCCATGCATGCCATATTATGGTGTTTTTGACTGTTTTTGGATGTTTTTTCAACACTGTATAACATACCATGCCTCTACATGCAATACTAAGTGGTTTTCAGCTGTTTTTTGGACATGTCAAATATTGACATTTTCGCCGTGCTTTTTAGTCATTTTTTCAACATGCTATTTTATGGGTTATAGTTAAGATTTTGGATGTTTTTCAACACCGTATGCTATAACATACCTCTGCATGCTATACTAAATGGTTTTCAGCTGTTTCTTGGTCATGTCAATTTTTGACATTTTTGCCATACTAAAGCCTTGCTTTTTTGGTGATTTTTTTGACATGCCAAATTATGGTGTT
>NW_024682699.1:0-925 GCF_008729295.1 Plectropomus leopardus | reverse complement strand
CTTTGGTGTGTCTCGTCACGCTATTTTATGTGGTTTTCAGCTGTTTTTGTAGAACGTTTTTGCAACTTTCTCTGCTACAACGGGTGTAGACACGCAATTTAATATGGTTTTCAACTGTTTTCAGCTGTTTTTGGGACGTCATTTTTTGACATTTTTGCCGTTTGCCTTACTATAGCCTTGCTTTTGGGGTCACTTTTTGGACGTGCCAAATTATGTTTTTTTTAGGACGTTTTTGCAACTTTCTCTGCTACGGCGTCTGTAGACATGCAATTTAATATAGTTTTCAACTGTTTTCAGCTGTTTTTGGGACATGTCATTTTTTGAAATTTTTGCTGTTTACCTTACTATAGCCTTGGTTTTTGGGTCACTTTTTGGACGTGCCAAATTATGGCGTTTTTGGACGTTTTTTGCAACTTTCTCTGCTACGGCGTGTGTAGACATGCCATTTAATGTGGCTTTCAACTGTTTTCAGCTGTTTTTGGGACATGTCATTTTTTGACATTTTTGCCGTTTGCCTTACTATAGCCTTGCTTTTTGGGTCTTGTTTTCGACGTGCCAAATTATGGTGTTTTTGGACGTTTTTGCAACTTTCTATGCTAGGGCATGTCTCGTCACGCTATTTAATGTAGTTTTCAACTGTTTTCAACTGTTTTTAGGACATGTCATTTTTTGACATTTTTGCCTTTTGCCTTACTATAGCCTTGCTTTTTGGGTCACTTTTTGGACGTGCCAAATTATGGTGCTTTAGGACGTTTTTGCAACTTCCTCTGCTACGGCGTGTGTAGACACACTATTTAATATAGTTTTCAACTATTTTTAGCTGTTTTTAAGACATGTCATTTTTTGACATTTTTGCCTTTTGCCTTACTATAGCCTTGCTTTTGGGGTCATTTTTCGGACATGCGAAATTATGGTGTTTTCGGAC
>NW_024682698.1:0-300 GCF_008729295.1 Plectropomus leopardus | reverse complement strand
GTTTTTGAATATTTCTGAAAGTTTTGTTGCTATGGCGTGTCTTAGCATGCTATTTTATGTTGTTTTGAGGTGTTTTCAGCCGTTTTTGGGACGTGTCATATTTTTATGTTTTTCCATACTATAGCCTTGCCTTTTTGGTCATGTTTTGGACATCATACTTTATGGTGTTTTTGAACACTCTGAAAGTTTCTTTTCTATGGCGTGTCTTAGCATGCTATTTTATGCTGTTTTCAGGTGTTTTCAGCTGTTGTTGGGACGTGCCATATTTTGACATTTTTCCATACTATAGCCTTGCCTTTT
>NW_024682697.1:0-356 GCF_008729295.1 Plectropomus leopardus | reverse complement strand
TTTGTGACATGTCATATTTTGACATTTTTGCCATACTATAGCCTTGCCTTATCGGTCATTTTTTCAACATGCATTATTTCGGTGTTTTTGGCCTTTTTTGCAACATTCTATGCTATGGCGTGTCTTGGCACGCTATTTTATACTGTTTTGAGGTGTTTTCAGCTGTTTTTGTGACATGTCATATTTTGCAATTTTTGCCATACTATAGCCTTGCCTTTTCGGTCATTTTTTTCAACATGCATTATATTGGTGTTATTGGCTGTTTTCACAACATTCTCTGCTATGGCGTGTGTTAGCACGCTATTTTATGCTGTTTTGAGGTGTTTTCAACCGTTTTTGGAAAAAGTATTATTTTG
>NW_024682696.1:0-2090 GCF_008729295.1 Plectropomus leopardus | reverse complement strand
CAACAAATTTGGTTCCTGTCCTGCTTTAACTGAACAGTCTAGTGGTGCAAGTATTGCCAGGAAACACATTTGTGCACAGTTACCGTGCCAGCACAACTGTCATGGTAGCATTGGGTTAAACTCCTGCTTTACAGTGACTGTAGTTTTATCTGTGTGAACTCCTGGTGATGTTTAATGCGCTGCTCTGCCAAAAAGGTTAAAAACTTGTGTGGATAGTATGTTATTGTGAACGTACAGACTAGTCTGCATTGTTGCTGAGACACTGTGCTTTTCCTCCTGACTGCTCCTTCCCCTTCCAGCCCTCCTTGGGGGAATGATTAGAGGCAGGCGCAAGAGCCGAGCAGAGGATGACTCACACAGCCACAGCTCCCATTAGGACCACAGCACAGCAGCTTGACTGTGAGCAGGAGACAAATCATAGCTCTCTGCCATTTGCTTAAAGTCAGGATTGTATCATGCCAAGGACACAATTGTGCAATAGGTTCAATTATTAAACAGCTGTAGTGGGAGAATAATGTGTGTTTAGCAGTATGAGCTTCTCCTAGCAGGGCTGAAAGAGGGGGAACAGGAACAGAGAGAATTAGAGAAGGGAGCTAGAAATAGCGATCAATAGTAGTTTGGTTGCTGAGAGCACAGCAAGGCGTGGCAGATAGAGGATGCTGCTCTGATGCTTCTGTTTTCTCACTGAAATAGTTACACGTGCATTGGACACACAAGAACAGGGACAGCAGAACACAACAACAAATGAACTCTGTTTTACCCTTTAGAGAAAGAGCAAAAGCGGAGGAGGCAGAATGGTGATTTGAGTACTTAACCCTGACATCTAAAGATGATAATTATTTATCAACATCCATTATATCAAACACCGCTCTTTGATATCTTCTTTTATATCTGCATACAGAGTGGGTCCTCCACCATGTTGTTCCCAGGCTACAACAAACCAAACACATGCTAGATACCACTGTTTCCTTCACACTAGATCTTAATTTATTTATTAATTTCTGAAAAAAAAATTTCTGGCCACCTTTAGTTTTCTTTTGGTCTCTACCAACTCCTAAGAAAAATATCTGTCTCTTTAGCTGCTAAATGATCCACTATGTTCATCAGGTAGTCTTTAACTTCTATCTGCTTTTGAGTGCTGAGCATGAAGTATACAGTGGGTTTTTGACAAGACTGAACTGGAATGAACCCAAATGCACGACACCAAATATCAAAAGTCAAAAAACACTTTATTATAAAAGGCAGCAATAAGTCTCTTACAAAAACAGATGCAAAACACAAAATCACTCAGAAGAGGAAATGTAACAACAAAAATTCTCAGTGATAAGGAAACAAAGTATCAACAAAAATTCACTCAAATGAGGTTGCAGGAAAACTAGAGATCAACAAAGTATCAACAAAAATTCACTCAAACGAGGTAACAGGAAAACTTGAGTCCAACAAAGTATCAAAATAAAAATAGGTTTCAAACCTGAACAATACAAAAACTTGAGCAACAACAAGACTTGGCTTGGGCATGAATACGGCGCTGGTTCACTGGCTGACGAGACAAGATGAACTGGCACAGGACAAGGGAGTTGCAGACTATATTTACACAAGGTAAGGGGAAACAGGTGGAGACAATCAGGGCAGGGCCGACAATCACAATGGCGGGAAAACACACAAAGGGAGGAGGTAAGGTGAGCTGAAACGAGAGGAGAGTTACAATTTCAAAATAAAACAGGAAATCACAAGACAACATAGACACAAGACAAAAAACAACTTAACATAATTTCCTTGACATGACAGTTTTACACTCTGACGCTTCCGACATTGGGGGCAGTGCCTCTGGACTGGCAGACCGGGGTAGTGGTCCCTCTTTTTAAGAAGGGGGACCGGAGGTTGTGTTCCAACTACAGGGGGATCACACTCCTCAGCCTCCCTGGTAAGGTCTTTTTAGAGACCTCAACCTCATCAAGCAAGTTTGGGGCGACTTGAAAAATAAATTGGACAGATCTATTGTACATTCAAAGGAAAGCCTTTGGCTTGAGATGCAGAAGGCATTGGATAACATTAGTGTTGAAGTTCAGATGAAATATATTGACACTATG
>NW_024682695.1:0-1456 GCF_008729295.1 Plectropomus leopardus | reverse complement strand
GTACGTACGTACAGACCACAGACCGTACGTACAGACCACAGACAGTACGTACAGACCACAGAACGTATGTACAGACCACAGACCGTACGTACGTACAGCCCACAGACTGTATGTACAGACCACAGACCGTACGTACGTACAGACCACAGACCGTACGTACGTACAGACCACAGAACGTACGTACGTACAGACCACAGACCGTACGTACGTACAGACCACAGACCGTATGTACAGACCACAGACCGTACGTACGTACAGACCACAGACCGTACGTACAGCCCACAGACCGTATGTACAGACCACAGACCGTACGTACGTACAGACCACAGACCGTACGTACAGACCACAGACAGTATGTACAGACCACAGACCGTACGTACGTACAGACCACAGACTGTACGTACGTACAGACCACAGACCATACGTACAGACCACAGACCGTACGTACGTACAGACCACAGACCGTACGTACGGACCACAGACCGTACGTACGTACAGACCACAGACCGTACGTACAGACCACAGACCGTATGTACAGACCACATACCGTACGTACGTACAGACCACAGAACGTATGTACAGACCACAGACCGTACGTACGTACAGCCCACAGACTGTATGTACAGACCACAGACCGTACGTACGTACAGACCACAGAACGTACGTACGTACAGACCACAGACAGTATGTACAGACCACAGACCGTACGTACGTACAGACCACAGACTGTACGTACGTACAGCCCACAGACCGTATGTACGTACAGACCACAGACCGTATGTACAGACCACAGACCGTACGTACGTACAGACCACAGACCGTACGTACGTACAGACCACACACCGTACGTACGTACAGACCACACACCGTATGTACAGACCACAGACCGTATGGATTTGTTGTAAGATGGTAAAAATGACGAATCACAGTAAAAATGTGACTACGGCCGACACGAAGCCTGTGTTGTGTCAGAGACTCCAGAGTTACGCGGTGGAGTCCCGCAGGTCTGCGTATTCTGAAAATGGCGCATTTACCGTCTTTAGAACTTAATGTTTTAAATAAAGGTTATTTGAAATGTGTTAATGTGTCTCAAAAAACAGTCCGGTGATTTCAGGACGTCTCTTTCAGGGGGCGGAGTCGAGGCCGAGCTCAGGTAGAGGACGAGGAGAGCATGGATACCACGGAGAAGAAACCCCCCCCAAAGACAGGTGTGTTTCCAGCTGTTCACTCTGTGTATGTGTGTGTGTGTGTGTGTGTGTGTGTGTGTGTGTGTGTGTGTGTGTGTCTGGCCAAACTTCATTCAAACCATCAAAGCTTTATCTAAACTGTCGAACATCGGCAGATGTTGTGGATGTGATAGTTAATGACAGAAACACAGAGACATCCTGAGACAGCAGGTACAGAGACACAGAGAGACACAGACACAGAGAGACAGAGACAGAGACACAGACACAGA
>NW_024682694.1:0-483 GCF_008729295.1 Plectropomus leopardus | reverse complement strand
GTTTTTAAGTGTTTTTGGGACATGTCATATTTTGACATTTTTGCCTTTTCAGTCATTTTTCCAACATGCTATATCATGGTTTTTTGGGCCGTTTTTGGAACAAACTATGTTATGGCGTGTTTCGGCACGCTAGTCTTTGCTGTTTTAAAGTGTTTTCAGCTGTTTTTGAGACATGTCATATTATTGTTTTTTTGCCTTACTATAGCCTTGCCTTTTCGGTCATTTTTCAACATGCATTATTGTGGTGTTTTTAGCTGTTTTAAGCAATAAACTATGCTATGGCTTTTCTCGGCACTCTAGTTTTTGCTGTTTTGCGGTTACTTCAAGTTAAGTCAAGTTTAGTCAAGTTTAGTCAAGTCATTTTATTTATAGAGCAAATTATCACAAAACATGTTTTGCCTCAGAGAGCTTTACAGTGTACGACATCTCTTTGCCCTTAGACTCTCTCATCACTCAAGGAAAAACTCATGAAAAAGAACCCCT
>NW_024682693.1:0-994 GCF_008729295.1 Plectropomus leopardus | reverse complement strand
GACTTTTTCGCCATACTATAGCCTTGCATTTTTGGTCATTTTTCCAGTGTGCTGTTTTTTGGGTTTTTGGGTCTTTTGGGGATGTTTTGTCAACACTGTACACTATAACATACCTCTACATGCTATACTAAGTGGTTTTCAGCTCTTTCTTCGACATGTCAAATTTTGACATTTTCGCCATACTATAGCTTTGCTTTTTTATTCATTTTTTCAATATGCTATTTCATCGGTTATGGGGACGTTTTTGGATGTTTTTTCAACACTGTATCATAAAACACGTCTCTACATGCTATACTAAGTGGTTTTCAGTCGTTTTTTGGACATGCCAAATTTTGTCAAATTTTGACATTTTTGCCATACTATAGCCTTGCTTTTTTGGTCATTTTTTCAATATGCTGTTTTTAGGTTTGGGGGCCTTTTGAGGATATTTTTTCAACAGTGTACACTATAACATACCTCTACATGTTATAGTAAGTGGTTTTCAGGTGTTTTTAAACATGTCAAATTTTGACATTTTTGCCATACTATAGCCTTGCTTTTTGGTCATTTTTTCAACATGCTGTTTCATCAGTTATGGGGCCATTTTTGGATGTTTTTTCAATACTGTATCATAACACATGCCTCTACATGCTACACTAAGTGGTTTTCAGTTGTTTTTTGGACATGTAAAGTTTTGTCAAATTTTGACATTTTTGCCATAGTATAGCCTTCCTTTTTTGGTCATTTTTTCAACGTGCCCTTTCATCAGTTATGGGGCCATTTTTAGATGTTTTTTCAACACTGTATATCATTTTTTGCCTGACTATAGTATTGTATCTTTGGCCGTTTTTTCAACATGCTATATTATGGTGTTTTTAGTCAGTTTTTGCAACATTCTATGCTTTCACAGGTCTTGATAGGTTATTTTATGTGGTATTAAGCTGTTTTTTTGGACATGTCATATTTTGACACTTTCTGCAATACTATAGTGTGGCATTTTTAGTAGTTTAGTGGT
>NW_024682692.1:0-382 GCF_008729295.1 Plectropomus leopardus | reverse complement strand
GATAATGGATGAGACAGAAGCTGAAACAAACATGGGAAAGGGAGGGCGGGCTGAGACCTAAAACACCAACAGAGCAGAATGGGTTGGCCAGGTATAAGTAGGCAAGTGGGTCATAAAAGGTGTGGTTGAGGCGTTGTGAAACTCCCCAACCTAAGGGAAGAAATTAACTTCATAATTGCACATTTTTAGCTGCAATATAGTCTTGCCTTTTCGGTCATTTTTTCAACATGCATTATTTTGCTGTTTTTGGCCGTTTTTGCAGCATTCTATGCTATGGCGTGATTTGGCAGGCTATTTTATGCTGTTTTGAGGTGTTTTCAGCTGTTTTTGGGACGTGTCATATTTTGAGATTTTTGCCATACTATAGCCTTGCCTTTTCGGT
>NW_024682691.1:0-404 GCF_008729295.1 Plectropomus leopardus | reverse complement strand
CTTACTATAGCCTTGCCTTTCCGGTCATTTTTTCAACAGGCATTATTATGGTGTTTTTGGCCGTTTTTGCACCAATCTATGCTTTGGCATGTCTATGCACAGTATTTTATGCTGTTATAAGGTGTTTTCAGCTGTTTTTGGGACATGTCATATTTTGACATTTTTGCCTTACTATAGCCTTGCCTTTTCGGTCATTTTTTCATAGCCTTGCCTTTTCGGTCATTTTTTCAACATGCCTTATTATGTTTGCACCATTCTATGCTGTGGCAAGTCTATGCACAGTATTTTATGCTGTTTTGAACTGTTTTCAGCTGTTTTGGGGACATGTCATATTTTGACATTTTTGCCTTACTATCGCCTTGCCTTTTTGGTCATTTTTTCAACATGGATTATGATTATGTTTT
>NW_024682690.1:0-606 GCF_008729295.1 Plectropomus leopardus | reverse complement strand
ACTATAGCCTTGCTTTTTCAGTCATTTTTCAGACATTCAATATCATGTTGTTTTTTGCGCGTTTTTGCAAAATTCTATGCTATGGCGTCTCTTGGCACGCTTTTTTATGCTGTTTTAAGGTGTTTCCAGCAGTTTTTGTGACATGTCATATTTTGACATTTTGCCATACTATAGCCTTGCTTTTTCGGTCATTTTTCTGACATTCAAAATTGTGGTGTTTTTGCACGTTTTTGCAAAAGTCTATGCTATGGCGTCTCTTGGCACTCTATTTTATTCTGTTTTGAGGCGTTTCCAGCAGTTTTTGGGACATGTCATATTTTGACATTTTGCCATACTATAGCCTTGCTTTATTGGTCATTTTTCAGACATTCAATATCATGTTGTTTTTTGATGTTTTTGCAAAATTCTATGCTATGGCGTCTCTTGGCACGCTATTTTATGCTGTTTTGAGGTGTTTCCAGGTATTTTTGCGACATGTCATATTTTGACATTTTGCCATACTATAGCCTTGCTTTCTCGGTCATTTTTCTGACATTCAAAATTGTGCTGTTTTTGCGCATTTTTGCAAAATTCTATGCTATGGCGTCTCTTGGCATGCTATTTTTA
>NW_024682689.1:0-465 GCF_008729295.1 Plectropomus leopardus | reverse complement strand
CTAAGCTATGCTGTGTCTTTGCACGCTATTTTATGCTGTTTTTAGGTCTTTTCAGTTGTTTTTGGGACATGGCATATTTTGACATTTTTGCCATACTATAGCCTTGCTGTTTTGTCATTTTTTCAACATGAAGTTTTATGGTGTTTTTGATCATTTTTGCAAAATTCTAAGCTATAGCAGGTATATGTACGTTATTTTATGCTGTTTTGAGGTGTTTTCAGCTGTTTTCATGACATGGGATATTTTGACACTTTTGCCATACTATAGCCTTGCCTTTTTTTGTCATTTTTTCAACATGAAGTTTTATGGTGTTTTTGGCCTTTTTTGCAAAATTGTAAGCTATGGTGTGTCTTGGCATGCTATTTTATGCTATTTTATGCTGTTTTGAGATGTTTTTATGACATGACATTTTTGACACTTTTTCCATACTATAGCCTTGCCTCTTTGGTCATTTTTTGGACATGC
>NW_024682688.1:0-732 GCF_008729295.1 Plectropomus leopardus | reverse complement strand
TACTATAGCCTTGCCTTTCGGTCATTTTTTCAACATCCATTTTTATGGTGTTTTGGGTTTTTCTTTGCAGCATCCAATGCTATGGTGTGTCTCGGCACGCTATTTTGTGTTGTTTTGAGGTGTTTTCAGCTGTTTTTGGGACATGTCATATTTTGACAATTTTGCCATACTATAGCCTTGCCTTTTCGGTCATTTTTTCAACATGCATTTTCATGGTGTTTTTGGCCGTGTCTGCAACATTCTATGCAATAGCGTGTCTTGGCATGCTATTTTATGCTGTTTTGAGGTGTTTTCAGCTATTTTTGGGACATGTCATATTTTGACAATTTTGCCATACTATAGCCTTGCCTCTTTGGTAATTTTTTCAACATGCATTTTTCTGGTGTTTTGGGCCGTTTTTGCAGCATCCAATGCTATGGCGTGTCTTGGCACGCTATTTCATGTTGTTTTGAGGTGTTTTCAGCTATTTTTGGGACGTCATATTTTGACAATTTTGTCATACTATAGCCTTGCCTTTTCTGGTCATTTTTTCAACATGCATTTTTCTGGTATTTTGGGCCGTTTTTGCAGCATCCAATGCTATGGCGTGTCTTGGCACGCTATTTCATGTTGTTTTGAGGTGTTTTCAGCTATTTTTGGGACGTCATATTTTGACAATTTTGTCATACTATAGCCTTGCCTTTTCTGGTCATTTTTTCAACATGCATTTTTCTGGTATTTTGGGCCGTTTTT
>NW_024682687.1:0-507 GCF_008729295.1 Plectropomus leopardus | reverse complement strand
TTCCTCTGAAGACTGAATGCGGGTCTCCGCTGTGTCTATACGCTCCTCAGCCTCTTATATTCTTTTGTTGATCTTATTAATGTCCTCTCGGATGTCGCTCAATTTCTGGCTAGAGTCCTCTCTGAATTCACGTAGCTCTTTCAGGATAGTCCCCAGATTAGCATCTTGGCTCTGTTCCGGGTCGGTCAGTGGCATGTCTGTTAGCATATTGTTGCTAGCTCGCGATAACCGATCTTCTTCCGTGTCGTCGTTTTCCTCTCTTTGTGGGGCTTTTTTCTTACATTTCCTTGGCATAATCTTTAGCCCGTTTCATTTGCATTTATATTTGCGTGTCGCTGAAGTAATTCCAGTCGTAACCGGGCCTCGTTTAATTTTTTTGTCGGGAGCCTGCTGCTCTACGCTGTCATCACTTCACCCGCCAGACCGGAAGCCCCTGTGTGTGTGTGTGTGTGTGTGTGTGTGTGTGTGTGTGTGTGTGTGTGTGTGTGTGTGTGTGTGTGTGTGTGT
>NW_024682686.1:0-266 GCF_008729295.1 Plectropomus leopardus | reverse complement strand
ATGTCATATTTTGATATTTATTGCCTTACTATAGCCTTGCTTTTTGGATCACTTTTTAGACCTGTATTTTTATGGTGTTTTGGGCAGTTTTTGCAAAATTTGATGCTATAGTGTGTCTGGGCACGTGATTTTATGCTGTTTTGACGTGTTTTGAAGTGTTTTTGGGAAATGTCATTTTTTGACATTTTGCCTTACTATAGCCTTGTCTTTTTGGTCATTTTTTCAACATCCATTTTTATGGTGTTGTTGACCTTCTTTGCAAAATT
>NW_024682685.1:0-627 GCF_008729295.1 Plectropomus leopardus | reverse complement strand
CTATAGCCTTGCTTCTTTGGTCATTTTTTTGACATTCTAGATTATAGTGGTTTTGGCCATATTTGCACGTTTTAATGCTATGGCGTGTTTCAGCACACTATTTCATGCTGTTTTGAGGTGATTTAAGTTGTTTTTTAGACCCGTCAAATTTTGACATTTTTGCCATACTATAGCCTTGCTTTTTTTGTCGTTTTTTGGCCATGCTAAATTATGTTGCTTTTTTGACATATTTTCACGTTTTAACGCTATGGCGTGAATCAGCACTCTATTTCATGCTGTTTTGAGGCGTTTTAAGAGGGTATTGGGACCCGTCAAATTTTGACATTTTTGCCATACTATAGCCTTGCTTTTTTTGTCGTTTTTTTTGACATGCTAAATCATGTTGTTTTTTGACATATTTTCACATTTTAATGCTATGGCATGTCTCAGCACGCTATTTCATGGTGTTTTGAGGTGTTTTCAGCTGTTTTTGGGACATGCCAAATTTTGACATTTTTGCCATACTATAGCCTTGCTTCTTTGATCATTTTTTTGACATTCTAGATTATAGTGGTTTGGGCCATATTTGCACGTTTTAATACTATGGCGTGTTTCAGCAGAGTAATTTTATGCTGTTTTGAGGTGATT
>NW_024682684.1:0-1021 GCF_008729295.1 Plectropomus leopardus | reverse complement strand
TTTACCCATGAAAGAGGCTGTCCTTTATAGCACATTATAGCCCTATAGTGTGAAAGTGTGTTCGTGTGTCCAAGGTCTGTCGTGATTGATGTTCCTTCAGAGGCCTCAGGGCTTTGGGGACCACAGATATGACCTCTGCAGAGGTGAGTGGCTCTGCAGCCCCGCTATGAGTGACTGCCTACTGGGAGAAACATGCTAGATGCCTCCGCTGACCTTCTCCTGCAGGCAAAACACAAGGGACACTTTGTATGTGGAGGTGTGTGTGTGTGTGTGTGTGTGAGTCTGTGCACACAGTCAGCCACATATGTCCTAATGTAGTGGCAGTTACACACCAGCACACACAGCCCAAAACATCCAGTGGACATGCCTTATCTTAACAGGAGGGTAATGGGCTGATAACCAAAATGCATCCCCTCCTCTAGATATAAGCCTCGAAAAGTAACCAATCACAGCAGAGTATCCCCCTCGTGACGTAACCCAATCACTGCGAAACATCTCGGGCTGTACCCTTGACACATACCCATGCACGCATGCACGCACACAGATGATCGCCAATAACACACAAACGGACGTGCGAAGAATCAACAAGATAAACAATTCAGTCACTAATTTAAAACATCTTTACACACACACACACACACACACACACACACACACCAAAATGAGTGAGAGGCTGCACACATGACAGCATCCCCAAGGTCAGTTTATGTGCGCGCATGTGATGTTAGATAACTTTATAAGTTGTGAGTGTGACATCTGCCTTTGCCTCCATTACACTGGTGTGGGGAGATAGTGAAGTAACAGCTCACACACACACACACACACACACGCACACACACACACACATGCACACCTGGGGTCAAGCTCCTAAATCTTCATCAGCGTTGCCACCTCGCCTGAGGATCAGAGCTGAAAAACTCACTGATGAATGGTTTTATATTAGAGAGAGTGTGTGCAGAAGAGGCCGAGGTGTTTGTGTGTGTGTGTGTGTGTGTGTGTGTGTGTGTGTGTGTGTGTGTGT
>NW_024682683.1:0-431 GCF_008729295.1 Plectropomus leopardus | reverse complement strand
TTTGGGTCATTTTTTCAACATGCATAATTATGGTGTTTTTGGCTGTTTTTGCAGCTTTCTATGCTATGGCGTGACTTGGCACGCTATTTAATGCTGTTTTGAGGTGTTTTCAGCTGTTTTTGGGACATGTCATATTTTGACATTTTTGCCTTACTATAGCCTTGCTTTTTGGGTCATTTTTTCAACATGCATTATCATGGTGTTTTGTGCATTTTTTGCAACAATCATCGCTATAACATGGCTTAGCACAATATTTTATACTGTTTAGAGGTATTTTCAGTTGTTTTTTGGACATGTCATATTTTGACATCCGTTATGCCCCGTCTAGGGCTGACCAGAACACAACATGATGAACCCATTTCCCTCAAGTCCCAATCAGGCACAATAACAAGTTTGTTGAGATTTAACAAAAGACGTGATTTATTTTACAA
>NW_024682682.1:0-246 GCF_008729295.1 Plectropomus leopardus | reverse complement strand
ATGCTGTTTTAAGGTGTTTTCAGCTGTTTTTTGGGACATGTCACATTTTGAAATTTTTGCCTTACTATAGGCTTTCCTTTTCGGTCATTTTTTCAACATGCAGTATTATGGTGTTTTGGTCCGTTTTTGCACCATTCTATGCTATGGCAAGTCTGTGCACTCTATTTTACGCTGTTTTAATCTATTTTAAAGTGTTTTTGGGACATGTTATATTTTGAAATTTTGCCTTACTATAGCCTTGCCTTT
>NW_024682681.1:0-200 GCF_008729295.1 Plectropomus leopardus | reverse complement strand
AAAAACTGTTGAAAACAGCTGGAAACAGCTTAGAATAACCTGCCAAAACACGCCATAGCAAAGAAAGTTGCATAAAGAGACAAAAAAAGCATAATTTGGCATGTTGAAAATCTGACCAAAAATCCAAGGCTATAGTAAGGCAAAATTTTCAAAATTTGACATGTCCCAAAAACTGTTGAAAACAGCTGGAAACAATTTAG
>NW_024682680.1:0-268 GCF_008729295.1 Plectropomus leopardus | reverse complement strand
TGCTATTTTGAATGTTTTGGAACAGTTTTTGGATGTTTTTTCAACACCGTATACTATTAAATGTCTCTACGTGCTATTCTAAGCGGTTTTCGGCTGTTTTTTGGACATGTCAAATTTTGACATTTTTGCCATACTATAGCCTTGCTTTTTTGGTCATTTTTTCAACATGCTATTTTATTGGTTTTGATGCTGTTTTTGGAGGTCTTTTCAACACTGTATATTATAACATGCCTCTACGTGCTACATTAAGTGGTTTCCAGCTGTTTTT
>NW_024682679.1:0-843 GCF_008729295.1 Plectropomus leopardus | reverse complement strand
AGCCATTTTAGGAGCAGTCAAAATTTGACTTTTTTCGACATACTATACTATAGTGTTTTTGGCCATTTTTTCAACATGCGAAATTATGAAGTTTTTGTACTGTTTTGGCCTTTATTTCCATTTTGTATGCTATAACATGTCTCTACAAGCGATTACATGTGGTTTTCAGCCATTTTTTGGAAGGCTCAAAATTGGACTTTTTTTGACATACTATACTATGGCGTTTTTGGCCATTTTTTCAACATGCGAAATTATGACGTTTTTGTACTGTTTTGGCCTTTATTTCCATTTTGTATAATATGAGGGGTCTCTACAGGCTATAATATGTCATTCTTAGCCATTTTTGGGAGTGGTCAAAATCTGAGTTTTTTCGACATACTATACTATGGTGTTTTTGGCCATTTTTTCAACATGCTAAATTATGATGTTTTCGGACTTTTGTCACCTTTATTTCCATTTTGTATAATATGAGGGGTCTCTACAGGCTATAATATGTCATTTTTAGCCATTTTTAGGAGCAGTCAAAATTTGACTTTTTTCGACATACTATACTATGGTGTTTTTGGCCATTTTTTCAACATGTTAAATTATGACTTTATTGGATGTTTTTGGCCTATATTTCCACTTTGTATACTATAACACATCTCCACAAGCTATTGTATGTGGTTTTCTGCCATTTCTAGGAGTGGTCAAAATTTGACTTTTTTCGACATACTATACTATGGCGTTTTGGAGTCCTTAGAGGGGGTGCTGGAGAGTGCTCCTTCTGGGGACTCCCTTGTTCTGCTGGGGGACTTCAGCGCTCACGTTGGCAACGACAGTGAGACCTGGAGGGGCGTGATC
>NW_024682678.1:0-313 GCF_008729295.1 Plectropomus leopardus | reverse complement strand
GTGTGTGTGTGTGTGTGTGTGTGTGTGTGTGTGTGTGTGTGTGTGTGTGTGTGTGTCTGTGTGTGTGTGTGTGTGCAGGTAAGGGGTGGGGCCCGTGGCTCGCCTGGTCGCCCTGCTCGGTCAGCTGTGGCGGAGGTGGAGTCAGGAGGAGACAGAGACAGTGCTCCAGTGGTCCTGAGTGTCTCTCGGCCTGCAGCGGTCCCTCAGAGGAGACGGACAGATGTCCAACTCACACCACCTGTCCAGGTAACCTCCTTCCAAAGTGGACACTTCCTGTAAAAACAGGAAGTTGATTTTTAGAGGAAACAATGCA
>NW_024682677.1:0-466 GCF_008729295.1 Plectropomus leopardus | reverse complement strand
AGTTGTATATATGCAGTTGTCATGACGGAGATGGTTGGGATCAAATTCAAACATGTCAGGAACTCAGGTTCTTTCAAAAAGTGAGGAATGTGTTTGTGGTACTAAACCGGTTTGCACTGGTCCATCTCAGGTATCTATGGTCCACTTACAGGCACTAAAACTTCGCTATACATAGGTACCTCTTTACGTGAGGTAGACATAGAGTATCGAACGAACTGTAGAATATGCATGATCCTAAAATACATAATAATAATGTCCTAAGCTATGGCGCGTCTTGGCATGCTATTTTAAGCTGTTTTGAGGTGTTTTCAGCTGTTTTTGGGACATGTCATATTTTGACATTTTTGCCATACTATAGCCTTGCCTTTTCGGTCATTTTTTCAACATGCATTATTCTGGTGATTTTGATAGTTTTTGCCACATTCTATGCTATGGCGTGTCTTGGCACGCTCTTTTATGCTGTTTT
>NW_024682676.1:0-315 GCF_008729295.1 Plectropomus leopardus | reverse complement strand
TTCCTGTCAATGATATCACAAAGGGCTACTGCTGCTGATTCATGAACATGTTAAACATGCTATATTGTATTGTTTTGGCAGTTTTTTCATCATACTATACTATGTCATGTCTCAACATGCTATCCTTTGTGGTTTTCCACCATTTTTTGGTATGTCATATTTTGAAATTTTTGGTCATGCTATAGTATTGCTTTTTGGTTACATATTTATACCATACCATATGATGGTGTTTTTGGCTTTTCTTGCAACATTCTGTGCTGTGGCATGTCTCTGCACTCTATTTTAGGTGGTTTTCAACTGTTTTCAGCTGTATTT
>NW_024682675.1:0-216 GCF_008729295.1 Plectropomus leopardus | reverse complement strand
GTGTGTTGCAGTGCTGTTGTGCATATGTAAATGTGTTATGACTATATTAGGCCGAGGGGTGAGTGTGTTGGCGTCAGCATGGGGCTTATGAGCTTGCGTAGCAGAAGATGTCATGCTTTTTAGTACCAGGCGCTGTCATACTGGGGGTGGGACACATACACACAGACACACACACACGCACACACACACACACACACACACACACACACACACACA
>NW_024682674.1:0-638 GCF_008729295.1 Plectropomus leopardus | reverse complement strand
ATGATTTTATACTGTCACCACGAGACTGTAAAGCTGCGGCTCAGTACTGGACATGTGGATGGATAGAAAAGAAGTGGATTATGGTTGTGACAGCCCTCACATGGTTCACTGCTGTCCTTTTCTGTATACTTAATATCTACTTTGACTTGCTTTGCCTTCAATTATGCCATACACAGTAATTGGTACCAGCTTCTCCTCCTTTATATCCAGTACAATATTATTCTGATGGTTCCAGTTCACAAGAGCTAAGATTTATTTAATTGTCTTATTTACACCAATTTGACTGTGGTCAAGTGTTTTAGCAATCTTTTATTGTTGACCAATATGCAGCCAATGGATGTTAGTCCTCATCCACAATATAGTGCCCCAGGGACACTTCAGTTAGCATTACCCTGACAAAAAGCCTAAGGGATTTTTTCATTGCATTTTGGATTCTCGCAGAAAATGAGTTCTGCAGCGATCAAATGTTTATGATACTTACACTTTTTATTCAGCAAGATAATTTTCACACATGAACATCACTTTTATGATATTCAATCGCCAGAAGTAAGAAGCTAATGTTAAGTCGTAAACTAACTATACTACGGTTGCATGATTTTATACTGTCACCACGAGACTGTAAAGCTGCGGCTCAGTAC
>NW_024682673.1:0-2193 GCF_008729295.1 Plectropomus leopardus | reverse complement strand
ACTGAATGCTCCAGGTATTGATGGACTGTGAGATACAAAGCAGGAGGGTGTCCAGCACCAAAACACTGCAAAGCTATTTGTAATGGTTTTACAAGTTTGAAAAGTTCATTCTTTTCATCTTTCATCTTTAACAATCAGTGTAAATGGCATTATTTGTGATACAAGGTATTCAACCAGGAATGTGTCCTTTCATGTATGTAAATAGATGTGTTGACACAATGATAGTCAAATCATTATAATGATATATCATTATGTTGACACCATCCTTACAACCTACTTACTGCCTTTCTCAACCCAACTTGGGCCCCGCCTTTTGACTGATGCTCACCTGCTCCAGTTGCTGATGTGCTTTTATAGCATTTGCTTCCCTCTCAGAGTTTTCTTCTGCCTTTTTCAGGATATTCTGTGTGATAAACAAAGTCAAATATAAACAACAGAAGCCTCAATGCCACCAAAACCCAATTTGTTACTGTTCAAATAAATCAAAACTCACATTTTACTGTACAGTATCTATTTGTAGCTTTTAACTCAAGTTGGCACACTCACTTGTACAAGCAACTTGAGCCTTGTGATCCTCTGGAAAGGAAGGATTAGGAATGAGGTAAAGGACAGGCCCCTGACACGTGGATGGTTCTCTAGTCCAGCCATGGCTTCACGAAACGCTTGGTTTCCCTCTCTGGACAGTCAGACAACATAGTGTTTAGTTGATGATACAGCTCCATAACAAACACACACATTTTCTCTGTTCACTTTGATTCTGTGTGGAGAAACCAACACGTCCTCATCCCAAGTCGTCCAATGTTGCCACTTTGCAGTGAACTTCCATGTCTGCTACTGCGCAAGCTCCTTGCTACTTTTTTGCTATATTTTAACATTTTTTCAACACCATGGCCCCTTCTGCTGAAGCACAACTTCTCTATGATAGAGAATTGCTTCGACATCAACATCAACATTGGGAAAGATGTGTGGAGTTTGGACTAAATGCAGCAGACCGCGAGAGGATCCCCACCAATGGCATATGCCTAGCGGCCAGTCAGACCGGAGAGGAGAAATAAAACTGAATGCGCTGGACGAAGAGAAGGAGTAGAGCCGGTATCAGGGTGAGGCTGACCCGACTTGGACCGAGAGCTGTTCCTCTATCAAGCCTTCTTCTGGCTAATGTCCAGTCACAGGAGAATAAAGTGGATGAGATGGGATTGAGACTCACTCAGCAACGGGAAGTCAGAGACTGCTCTGTGCACATCTTCACAGAGACATGGTTAACCCCTAATATCCCGGATCAAGCTATTACACTGGATAGACGGACCTTGTTGGGAGCCATATGGACAAACCACTCTGATGCAAATTCAAAAAATGCACTGCAGGAATTGAATGATGCCATCAGCAGAAACATCACCAAGCAACCAAATGGAATCTTCATAGTAGCTGCTGTTTTTAATCAACTCATCCTTCAACTCCAAAGATAAAGCAGGATCAAACAGTCAATGGTTCATGTTTTACCTGTTAAGTTATATGTTGGTAGTAACACTCATTACACTAATGACTAATGCCAGTCACACAGCGAAGGTGAAGCCCAGAGTTTCCCTGTAAAAAAAAGCTGCCAGACTGTTTTCTGAAGCAGGGAGTATGGTTATATCAATAAAACGACAAAAAAGACAAAAAAAGCCCCCCAAAAAACATACTACATACTGTGATTCAGGGTGTTTCTAGGATTTGAGGACATTGGGGGCTTAGTGCGGACCTCTGTAAAGGGGTCCATGGGGATCCTTTTTTTGATGGAACAAGCTCTATTTTGATGTTTTTTTAAGCACTCTGGCACCTTATTTAACCTAACTTTTTTGTTTGTTCTTTACAAATTAATTATGAATTATGACTTTAAAAATATTAGGGGGTGTTAGTAATAAGTGTTGAATCCAGCATAATAGTTTACAAGAACTATCATTAAAAATTATAGATTTAATTTTGAACTTGAGTTGGAAAAAAAACTTTGAAGCCTGAGCAAAGTGGCCTGGTTTCTCTTGAAAAAAAAAGGGAAAAAAAGGCAATGAGCAACTAAAGAAAAAATGACCCAAAAATTAGGAAGGAAAAAAAAGTAAAATGTACAAAAAACACTAAATTTAAAAGAAAAACAAAACACAACAAAGAAAAAAATCAATAAAAAACAATCAAACAAAAAAAAAGATCAAAGTGCTT
>NW_024682672.1:0-537 GCF_008729295.1 Plectropomus leopardus | reverse complement strand
TCTTCTGGTTGTCCTCACTAGTTTCTAGCTAATGTCTTTCTGCCTCCGTGATGCCTGCTATTCAAGCGGTCAAACCCAGGCAGCACTGCGAGTAAACCTCACCACGTTAACTACTGCCTTACTGTAATATAAAGTTTCAACATATCAGCTACATTCTAATAATAAATACAATGTAGTCATTGTTTGCAGAAATGTACAATGCTAACATTTACTTTGGTGATTGGTTTGATGACAAAGGCTCCATAAATGATGTACAAGCTTTTCATCTTATGACAAAGTATTCCATATTTTTCCAATATTTTTTAGACCGTAGGTTTTCCTGCTGCATGGTGTCTGTTTACACATGTGCATATGAAATACTCTGGAGATTTGGGCCATCTGTGCGTGTTTGTGCATTTCTTATGTCTCTGCATGATCCACACCTGGTAACCACCCACGCAAACACACACACACACACAGAGTCCCAAACTATGTGCAACTGCATGGATATACACACACACACACACACACACACACACACACACACACACACACACA
>NW_024682671.1:0-541 GCF_008729295.1 Plectropomus leopardus | reverse complement strand
CTATCGAAACCCTGCTGCCATCTGGGAAAAGATACAGAAGTACCTGCAGCCGAACCACCAGACTACGGAGCAGCTTCTTTCCCCGGGCTCTGAGACTCCTCAGTTCCTCCTTCGACGCCGAAAAGATGTAGCAGAATGCACAGTCAACTTTAATTTCATTTCTTCTTAAACCACGTTTAAGAAAAATGACAAATAATTCTACCTTGTACCTTGTAAATCAAAAAAACGTATTCAAGTCTCCTACATATCCTAAATATCCTACAACCAGAGAAATGTCCTTGCATCCTAGAAATGTCCTAAAATCCTAGAGGTGTGTATGTAGCTGCTGCGACAGGCCCCCTGGCCTCGTGCAATTTTTCAAAAGTGGTCGAAAAGCAAAGCAAGCTGAGTATACCTGCTTCAGCAGAAGTGTGAACAGCTTTTATTGGCTGGTCTTACAATATCAAAGCCTATCATGATGTATTGTTATTGTCTGAAACAACAGAAAAAGAGCTACGAATAACACACACACACACACACACACACACACACACACACACAC
>NW_024682670.1:0-759 GCF_008729295.1 Plectropomus leopardus | reverse complement strand
TATGCCTTTGATCTGAGTCCGCTATAGAGAAATAGTGGTAAAAAGGGGGAAAAGTTACTATTTTATTTCAGGTAGCCTAATTAATTGATTGCTAATTTGGATAAAAATAATTTGGTTTAATATTATTTGGGAAAGTTTCCATTTATTATTTTAAAGCAAAAGCAAGCAGTAAACTTTTATTTCCTGTCATTCCAAAGAGTTTTTTGGGTCAGTTATTTCAAATACAGTCAATGTGAATGATTTTCTAAGTTTGATAGTTTCTTTGTTCATTATTAGGGTACTAAGTCTCACCCAAAACAGGTAAACCTTCGTGGTAGCTGCCTTTAAAGACCGAACCCAAACACCCCATCATTCCAGTCTAAAGTTAGTTATCGCTACTTAGGCACAATATATAGTGTTGGGCGGGGGGCTAAAGATAAAATTAAAACTTGATGCTTACAATTCAATATAAGTCACATCTATAATGTTTTGTGACATTATTCATAATGCATTCATATTTTACACCTCAAATATTACATCAAATGAAATTCTGAGATGATCCACACTGTGACTTTTGTCAAAATAATACCGTTGGCACTTTCTTCCACATTGTTTGGCAGTGTCTGGCGGTTAACAGGATTTGGGAAAACATTTCTAGTATCTTGTTAAATATTTAAAAACAAAGAAAAAACATTGCTCACAGAGCTTGCTTTTACTTAATGACACATCATCTTACTATAAATGAAAAGTGCCTCTTGCTGGTCTTAAAGCAGAAAAAAA
>NW_024682669.1:0-311 GCF_008729295.1 Plectropomus leopardus | reverse complement strand
TTGAAATTCTACACTATAAACCTATAAAAATGCTGTGCCATTTACCAGTTATCGGCATCTGGAACAATGACTTTTTCAACCATTTTTTATGCCATTTTGCGACATTCTATAAGATGAGAAGTCAGACTTGAGTCACAAATGTAATGATTTTAGACTAAGCTTGACTTGCAACGTGACTTGGAATCTAACTCCAGCGACTTAAAAAAAGCTTGAACCCCCCCCCCCGATCCCAAAGATCAAAAGTGTGTGTTATTTAAAATTGTGCCAGATAATAGATCATTTCCCTTCATTTCCTGATTCAACAAACATTA
>NW_024682668.1:0-216 GCF_008729295.1 Plectropomus leopardus | reverse complement strand
TTAAAAAGGTACCAGGGGGTCGTCTTTGGTTTTGTTCTGCTGGACACCTTTCAGTGTTGGAGGTGGGATGGAAACGTCCTTTGAGTTGGGAACCGACATTAAAATGACATACAGATGAATGTAGTTCACGTCTCCAACATGAACCTGCAGCAAAAACAAAGAAAAGGTTAACATCTGAAAAATATTTTCATCTTAATCTTGTGTTGCTGAACAGTG
>NW_024682667.1:0-486 GCF_008729295.1 Plectropomus leopardus | reverse complement strand
TACCCCCCGAACACCATATTTTACAGCAAAACACAATCTTTTTTTTAACCATAACCAAGTGTTTTTTATGGCTAATCCTAACCACATATTAACCACAGTGTTGTTTAAACTTAGAGTTTCTACGTATCCACTACATAATCCACTACAATTTTCAATGCAGACTTTTTTTCTGGTGACTGGGTTAGCTCTGGACTGTTTGGATAAAACAAGACATTGAAGAGGTCATCTTGGGCTCTGTCTTGTTTTCTTCTGACATTTCATAGACTGAGCAATTAATCACATTAATAGAAATGAGACTCACTTATTTAAAACACATAGTCTGTGCTTTACATGCATACGAAATCACATACTGTAGATACAGAAAGGGAAACATATGGAAGATCAGTTGAGTTCAATATAAGTTAAAAATGTTACCTCTTAGGAAGTCTGTGACATAGAGAGAAATGAGGTCACTGGCCCTTTTACCCTTTGAACCTCCTGCTGGAC
>NW_024682666.1:0-247 GCF_008729295.1 Plectropomus leopardus | reverse complement strand
TATTAAAGTACCAAATAAGTATTTATCAGCTTGCCTGACCTGTAGATAAGAATAAACCCATTTAACCCTTTTATGACCCTTAAATATACAGTTAAACAATATCATAAACTCCCCTCACAGGTGTGCTGACATAAACACATACACTCTAGATCTAAGTCTGTCTCTCTGTCTCTCTGTCTGTCTGTCTCTCTGTCTCTCTGTCTGTCTGTCTGTCTGTCTGTCTGTCTGTCTCAGGCTCCCAGTCTGG
>NW_024682665.1:0-415 GCF_008729295.1 Plectropomus leopardus | reverse complement strand
TCTTAATTAGACACCTGTTGGGACGAACACTAATGTTTTCTGCTTTACATTCCAGTTGTGGCTTTATTCCTGCATGAGAAGTGGTGGTGTGTGGACGATGTTTTACGAACGACCAGCAAGTCTAGAAGTGGCTTGATTTCGGTAACTGCACATCTGTTTATGTGTCGTCAACATCACTGTGACACAGTGATAGACAGAGCAGGGTCCCGACACAGAAAGAAATATGAAATAATCTGTCTGTGTAATCAACCAACAATCACTCTTATATATGTGTCACATGAAATCATACAAGCTACAACTCAGCTCTTTTAACCCTTTGAAATCTGGGCAAATTGGCTTGATTTCTCAAAAAAAAAATATGGAAAGAAGGCAATGAACAACTTAAAAACAACAAAAATATCCAAAAAAAGCATGA
>NW_024682664.1:0-370 GCF_008729295.1 Plectropomus leopardus | reverse complement strand
TGTTCACATTCACTGGTCAACACATTGTTAACGTTGCAGTTGGCTGCGGTATCAGTGGCATCAGGCGTTGCTCAAATGCTCAAATTAGCTTGCTGCTCCCGACCTGCATTTTCTGACTCTGTATAATTTGACTGTCTGAGAGCTGTGTCATCACCCGACTCTGTTCTCGTCCGCGTTCACTTTGAGGCCTTTTAAAGCCTGGCCAACGTTATTGTTGTGTTCTTATTTTTATGCTGTTTCCTGTTTATCTAACATTGTTGTGACACTTTCGAACTTCTTTAGGCAAAATCGGCACATGGTACATAAAGAGGAAAAAAAACAACCTCACATCCACGCAGGAAGCAAACTCTGGACTCCTGCATATAAGTCT
>NW_024682663.1:0-209 GCF_008729295.1 Plectropomus leopardus | reverse complement strand
TGTTTTTGAAGCAGATTTCAACAAATGTCCAAAACAAATCAACTAATGTTGTTATATATTATAAAACAGCAGACTACAGAGAAGAAACAGCCACTCAAAGCAGGTAGGCAGATCAGGCTGTCATCAGCTTATTCCCCAGCATACAGCAGGACTATTTCCCATCAGCCATCAGTCAGCAAGCCACTTTGTTACTGACCGGCGGCCAGGTG
>NW_024682662.1:0-1171 GCF_008729295.1 Plectropomus leopardus | reverse complement strand
TAAATTACTTTTGCTATTATTTCCCTGATCATGATATTTTTTTATTTTATCCTGAATTGTGCAAGAATTTGAAAAATCTATTTAAATGTGAGAGCTGTAAGTATTATCATTTATTAAACTTTCCAGCATTATACAAAAATTAAAAGCTCCATTTTAAACAAACTTTAGGTAAATTTAAGCACATTGTGCTGATAAAAGGCTAACCTCTCCTGACTGCAGGACTCTCACTTCTGTGCTATTAATCATTTTACTCAGGAATTAAAAACTTTTGAGTCGGCCTACTTCTCCTATAGCTGCCAACAGACACTTTCAGACACTTTGGTGCTGTGAGGAGAAGCTGCGCTCTGTTTGTCTGTCTCACTGCGCTGCTGTCGGACCATCAGCTGTTTGATCCGCCATGATGAGATGCTGTGGCTGTCAAACACTCAGCTGTTCTAGAGTCAAAGTTCTTCACTTTTTTACATGATTGTTCAGCACTTCTGCCCTCGCTGTGTTTTGGCAGAGTTTTTCCTCGGTGTCATGAGAGCGTGAGACAGACACAGCAGATGCGTGGGAGTCGGCAGCCCCGGTAGGGAAAGTGTTAACAGAATTTTCAAATAACCGATATACCCAACATGGGCTAGATTGTGTCACTTAGAGGTTCTGAATGTCAGTTTTGATTATTTTTCGATCAATTGCCCAGCACAACTCCTTAAAAAATATTGCTGTCATTCTTACATTTTGTTACAACTTGGCCGGCAGTTGGTGATGCTTGGCTTACAAGTACATGTCAAGAATCAGTGGTATGGGGGCTATTAATAGCCACCTCTGTGCGTATTGGTGGAGTGCAATGACAGGTGTTTTGTTGGTAAACTTCGCAGGAGCAAGACAGTTTGCGAAACTGCTCCAGTCTGAGCAAGTTGTTGGACATGTCCATGCTGGAGCGACTGTTGGACATGTCCACTGGAGCGGGCTGTGGCACATTTCTGCGCTGAAGCGGGCTTTTGGACGTTTGGTGTCTTGGATAACTTTAAAAAATCAGAGAGAAAACATCACTGGAGGATCACCTATAGATGATGTCACTGATGGTTTTACCTAAACAGGTGAGCTCTAGGATGGAGGAGGACGAGGGCTTTGATGTCACACACTCCCTCAGAGCAGATCCAGACTCAACACAGTCAAAGCTGATCTT
>NW_024682661.1:0-370 GCF_008729295.1 Plectropomus leopardus | reverse complement strand
AAGTCGTATTTTGCCACTCATGTGAATGAAGGCACACATACACAGAGCTACAAAAGCCCTGTTTCCACCGCACAAAAACACCTGCAATCACCTGCTAACATCTGGCTTTTTAATGTAGTGGGAAAGATAACAATCGGTATCCACTCTTGTGTCAATTTACACTGCAGAAGTCACTGTTATTTAATGACTCTGCCTCCAATCTGTATCGCTAAGAACAGGACACTTGGGCAAATGCGACAAGACCCTTAATTGGCAGGATGCAATGACAGGCTGCCACTAATTATTGTCTGTGTCCACTTAAGCAACACTCAAACATTTTTCCAAAGTAGTGTGTACTGTAACCACCACAAAGTTTTCACTAGCCTTCATC
>NW_024682660.1:0-422 GCF_008729295.1 Plectropomus leopardus | reverse complement strand
ACTGCAAAAACAATAACCAAGTTGTAAAAAATTAGAATTATCTTTAACGGTAAAACATTTATATTCAATTAAATATCAGGACAAACCTTTTAGGGATGATTATAAACTCACTTTGCCATTTTGTCAGTGCAGGACATGGTAACGGGAGGTTTACAAAGTGCCACACCGTCCCAGTTTTGATTGGCTGTTCGCGCTGTGATGGGAAGTGTTCCCTCGCCTCCGTCCACCTTTACTCTCAGATGACAGTGGAACCTTCTACTGGGATCTAAAACAAGAAGGAGACTTAGAAGGTGACTATTACTCTCTCCTTCCCCTGCTGCCACTGCTGAAATGCTCTTAAACAAGCATTTGAAGGAAATCCTGAATATTAGGCACTTAACTGTCATGTCTAGGATTTTTGGTTTGTTTTTAACCAAGCTGGC
>NW_024682659.1:0-365 GCF_008729295.1 Plectropomus leopardus | reverse complement strand
CATATTTCATATCAATCCATTAAACAGTTGTCCACAAAAAAAAAAAAAACAAAAAAACCTGTCAACCTGCTGGTGAGGCGAGAGGAAATTTCATAAAATCTCATCGTCTGGGAACATAAATGACTGCAAGAAATTTCATGCCAATCCACCCAGCAGTCATTGAGATATCCATTGAACTCTCAGTCTATCTATGTATCTTCTAAGCGTTTGTGTGCTTGTTTGATGTTGAGGTGATAATATGTGGTTTTCTGATGGAAAAACAGTTTCTAGAAAAAAAGCCTTTCCAGCAAGTATCAAAGAGGAGTCTATTTCAGTGTGCCTGCCTTAGATATTCAAATACACTGCATGATGGGCTGTCCTGCTGA
>NW_024682658.1:0-419 GCF_008729295.1 Plectropomus leopardus | reverse complement strand
AAAGTATGTAAGTGGACCTTTTTTGAAAAATTGGGGTTTAATTGAGACTTTTTTAACACCATTATGTGTTCCAGAGTATTTCTTTAGCCTTTTGTTTCCTTATTTTGTTAAAGTACTGATAGTGACAGAGGTATTAGTTTAGAGGAGCTGAACAGTGTGCATTTGCATGTGGGTGTATACGGAGATGATGCTGACCTGTTTGTTGGCTGTAGCGTAGGCAAGGCCAACGCCCTGGATCTGGGGGCCAGTGTATCCAGGAGGACAGGCACCACAGCGGAAACCTGGGGATGTGTTTATGCACCGCACACCCATGTGGCATGGCATCACGGTACACTGTCGACAAAAAAATCCCAGAAAAACACATCAAGACACTTTATTAGATGAATATATTAAAATTTGAGCTTTAGGATAATAGGTGG
>NW_024682657.1:0-784 GCF_008729295.1 Plectropomus leopardus | reverse complement strand
CTAATATCTTAGAAATGTCCTAAATCCTAGAAATGTCCTGAAATCTTGGAAGCATCCCAAAATCTTAGAAAAGTACAAAATCCTAGAAACATCCTAAAATCTTAGGAATGTACTAAATTGTAGAAGTGTCCCAAAATCTTAGAAATGTCCTAAATCCTAAACACTTACTAATATCTTAGAAATGTCCTAAATCTTAGTAATGTCCTAAAATCCTAGAAACTAACTAAATTCGTAGAAATGTCCTGAAATCTTAGAAACATGCTAAATCCGAGAAACGTACTTATATTTTAGAAATGTCCTTAATTGTAGAAATGTCCTGAAATCTTAGAAACGTCCTAAATCCTAAACACTTACTAATATCTTAGAAATGTCCAAAATCTTAGGAACGTCCTAAATCCTAGAAACTTACTAAAATCTTCACAATGTCCTGAAATCTTAGAAATGTCCTGAAATCTTAGAAACGTCCTAAATCCGAAACACTTACTAATATCTTAGAAATGTCCAAAATCTTAGAAACGTCCTAAATCCTAGAAACTTACTGAAATATTAGCAATGTCCTAAATCTTAGAAACATGCAAAATCCTGGAAACTTTCTAAAATCTTTGCAATGTCCTGAAATCCTAGAAACTAACTAAATTCATAGAAATGTCCTGAAATCTTAGAAGCGTCCCAAAATCTTAGAAACATCCTAAATCCTGAACACTTACTAATATCTTAGAAATGTCCAAAATCTTAGGAACGTCCTAAATCCTAGAAACTTACTGAAATATTAGCAATGTCCTGA
>NW_024682656.1:0-234 GCF_008729295.1 Plectropomus leopardus | reverse complement strand
TCAATCCCTCCTGGCACAGTCTTGACAGTTCAGCTTGACTCGAAAGACGAATCCCTTGATGAAAATGCATCAGCTATACAGGTTGAACCTCCTTATCAACAGTTCTTGTGCCGTCTCACTGAGCAAGGCGCTGCACGAAAACTTTACTTGCCCATGATATTTGAAGACACTTTTGTATATGAAGCCGTCCTTGATACAGCTGCAGACATAACCTTGATGTCATCAACACTGTTT
>NW_024682655.1:0-226 GCF_008729295.1 Plectropomus leopardus | reverse complement strand
TACCAGGAAGGTGGGATCTAACAAAGAGAAGCCAGACAAGCATTTAACCCTGTTTTAGTTGCCACATTTCCAGATCTCAGCAATTACCGCGGTGTGTTCTCATAGCCGGTGTAACCAAGAGAACTGATGACCAAGTTTACAAAAATAAGATCCAAGTTGTAACAAGGCAGACTTTTTTAAAAAGATTTTTGTACCTGGAAAAAAACAAGATCACAGCTTCTCAACC
>NW_024682654.1:0-851 GCF_008729295.1 Plectropomus leopardus | reverse complement strand
CAGATTTTTATTAAGATGCTCATTGCCTTTTTCCCATGTTTTTGAAACACGTTTTCTTAAGTTGTAAAGGGTTAAATTTGTTTACAACTTAAACTTCAATCTTCATCTAATCCTCAGAAAAACTCCAACACATCATCATCATCATCATCATCGTGATGGTCATCGTGTCTGTGCTGCGCCACTGTCGCTGCAGGAAACTTCAGAAATCTCTCTGAGGTCAGACTGGTTTCAGTCCTCAGACCCCCTCTGAACACGAGAGCTTCGGACATGTTTGATCCACACGGCCCAGAACAGAAAGTTTATATTTCAACGTGTGACAGCGGAGACACGTCTGAGACACAACTGAGACACAACTGAGACACATCTGAGACAAAACTGAGACATAACTGAGACACATCTGAGACAAAACTGAGACACAACTGAGACACATCTGAGACACATCTGAGACAAAACTGAGACGCGTCTGAGACAAAACTGAGACACATCTGAGACAAAACTGAGACATAACTGAGACAAAACTGAGACACATCTGAGACAAAACTGAGACAAAACTGAGACAAAACTGAGACACATCTGAGACAAAACTGAGACAAAACTGAGACACATCTGAGACAAAACTGAGACAAAACTGAGACACATCTGAGACACAACTGAGACACATCTGAGACACAACTGAGACAAAACTGAGACACAACTGAGACACATCTGAGACAAAACTGAGACGCGTCTGAGACAAAACTGAGACACATCTGAGACAAAACTGAGACATAACTGAGACAAAACTGAGACACATCTGAGACAAAACTGAGACAAAACTGAGACAAAACTGAGACACATCTGAGACAAAACTG
>NW_024682653.1:0-343 GCF_008729295.1 Plectropomus leopardus | reverse complement strand
ACTGCAGGAGAAGACATGTCTGTGGAGGCAAGAAGGGCTAGTAAAAAATAGACATGCTTGATCCTGAATGACACAATCACTATAAGGTTTACATAGAGAAAACTCAGCTGAATTTCTCTTTGCCAGTAAAGCAATCAGCCAGAAATGACCAGAGTCAATCAACAGGTATTAAACCTTTAGAACCTGGATCGACATCAGTTT
Source organism: Plectropomus leopardus (assembly GCF_008729295.1). Lineage (NCBI taxonomy): Eukaryota > Metazoa > Chordata > Actinopteri > Perciformes > Serranidae > Plectropomus > Plectropomus leopardus. The sequence continues at coordinate 142 of NW_024682653.1, read as the reverse complement.
TGTTGTGCTGTGGTCAGATGAGTTTCACAAGCAATTAAATCGATGGAACCGGAGAAAATTAGTTTGATTTTCTTTTAAAACATGGGGGGACAACTTGGCAAGAAATGTCAGGAAAATTGCAAAAAAAAAAAGATCAATAAAA
>NW_024682652.1:0-590 GCF_008729295.1 Plectropomus leopardus | reverse complement strand
GTTGGAAATACAGAAATCACACAAGCTGAACAGAACAAATATACATAAATAATAACCGAACTCCAATTAATTATATGACAGTTTTCAATAAGCAACTATCTGCTAATAGATGAGTGGATTTTCATATGTGTAAGCCGCCCTGCCCAGACCTGTGAGATACATTATTAAACCTACACAGACCTGTGATACATATTATTAGACCTACACAGACCTGTGAGATATATTATTAGACCTACACAGACCTGTGAGATATATTATTAGACCTACACAGACCAATGAGATATATATTAGACCTACACAGACCAATGAGATATATATTAGACCTACACAGACCTGTGAGATATATTATTAGACCTACACAGACCTGTGAGATATATTATTAGACCTACACAGACCTGTGAGATATATATTAGACCTACACAGACCTATGAGATATATATTAGACCTACACAGACCAATGAGATATATTATTAGACCTACACAGACCTATGAGATATATATTAGACCTACACAGACCTGTGAGATATATTATTAGACCTACACAGACCTATGAGATATATATTAGACCTACACAGACCAATGAGATATAT
>NW_024682651.1:0-1158 GCF_008729295.1 Plectropomus leopardus | reverse complement strand
ACATGCATTATTACGGTGTTTTTGGCTGTTTTTGCAACAGTCTATGCTATGCCGTGACTTGGCACACTATTTTATGCTGTTTTGAGGTGTTTTCAACTGTTTTTAAGACTATTTTGACATTTTTGCCATACTATAGCCTTGGTGTTTTGGTCATTTTTTGAACATGCATTATTATGGTGTTTTTGGCCATGTTTGCAACAGTCTATTCTATGGCTTGTCTTGGCACACTATGTTATGCTGTTTTGAGGTGTTTTCAGCTGTTTTTAAGACATGTCATATTTTGACATTTTTGCCATACTATAGCCTTGCCTTTTTGGCCATTTTTGCAACAGTCTATTCTATGGCTTGTCTTGGCACAATATTTTTAATCTGTTTTGAGGTGTTTTCAGATGTTTTTAAGACATGTCATATTTTGACATATTTGCCATACTATAGCCTTGCCTTTTTGGTCATTTTTTGGACATGCATTATTATGGTGTTTTTAGCCATGTTTGCAACAGTCTATTCTATGGCTTGTCTTGGCATGCTATTTTATGCTGTTTTGAGGTGTTTTCAGCTGTTTTTAAGACATGTCATATTTTGACATTTTTGCCATACTATAGCCTTGGTGTTTTGGTCATTTTTCAACATGAAGTTTTGTGGGTTTTTTGGCCTTTTTTGCAACAGTCTGTGCTATTCCTTGTCTTGGCACACTATTTTATGCTGTTTTGAGGTGTTTCATCTGTTTTCAAGACATGTCATATCGTATGCCCTGTCTAGGGGTGACCAGGATACAACATGATGAACCCATTTTCCTCAAGTCCCAAGCAGCCACATGGACAAGTGTGTCGAGATTCAAGAAAAGACGTGATTTATTTTACAACATGTGATTTAACGTATCAAAACCAGAACAAAAAGAAGATAACAAAACAGAAGTTTGCCTTTGTATAACCAACCGTAACCCAAAAATAAATTCAACTAAACACAAGCTCTTAAACAAAGAGATGCGTGGCGCGACTGGTTGGAAGAGGAGAGAGATGGGGTTCCACCTGCGTTGCGGCGACGTCATCTTGCTCGTTAAATAGGGCTGGACCTCCGTCAATGCCTATCACCTGTCGACGCGGGAATTCGATCCACCAATCAGCTCCGAACGATGACGCACCTGAATTGACATATACA
>NW_024682650.1:0-226 GCF_008729295.1 Plectropomus leopardus | reverse complement strand
TCCCAGAAAGGGTGCATTACAACCTGTGGACAATTTGTTGGTCAACTAACAGTTTGAAAGACATGAGGTATGGACAATCTGATGAGGAGACTGTTGTATCCATGGACTCGGTTCAGACAGTCACAAACATCGACTTCATATATGGTCACAAATATGGAAACATAGATGCCTTATTGGCTGCTGCTCTAAGTTTACTGTGGTGCGTCTGCGCTGGTGCAATATTGGG
>NW_024682649.1:0-234 GCF_008729295.1 Plectropomus leopardus | reverse complement strand
GTGTCTTTCAAAATCAACTTAGAACATAGGTAAAAAACTTTGTGTTAGGGTTTACTTACTTAGTTTTAGGGAACAAAAGTATGTGGTTAGATTTAGAAAAAAATATCATGATTTGACCTAAATTAAGTTACATTTCTATCATAATGGAATATCATGTGACATACATCACTAGCAAAGCATGCTAAACATACTAGCACACTATGTTGGTATTAAAATAACTCAACTGACTTTTCA
>NW_024682648.1:0-539 GCF_008729295.1 Plectropomus leopardus | reverse complement strand
TTTCTTTTGTTGGAATCACTTAAGTTTGATAAATCCCTACTGTTAGATAAGTTGAGTTTTCTTAAAAGCAGTGCTGAAATGTAACCAAGTACATTTCTTCAAGTACTCCACTCACTCTATTACAATTATTAAAAAACATAATTTTAGTTTACAAATTAAGATTTTAAATTTCTCAAACACCATATTAAAATATACAAATAAAGCTGAAACAATTAGTCGATTAGAAAATTAATTGGCAACTATTTTGACAGTAAGTAAAGACTTGCTACTTTTTTTTTTAAGTAGCTGAAATGTTTTCATCCATCAAATCAATAAATATTTCTGCAGTATGTACTTTTAATACTTAATAGTACTTACAGATAGTACTTTCAATGCAGGACCTTTACTAGTAAAAGAGTATTTAAACAGTATTGTATTAGTAATTTTACCTAAGTAAAGTATCTAAATACTTCCTTCACCAGATTGAAAGCCATATTGCAATGTAAAAATAGTGTAAAATAAAACAGGATTAGAATAAAAGCTATGCATTTATTTTTTAG
>NW_024682647.1:0-509 GCF_008729295.1 Plectropomus leopardus | reverse complement strand
ACGTGTTAAATTGCAGCAGTGGTGCCAGATTGGGTGTTTTTTTAGAATTGTTTTGGGGTGGTTGTGATAATTTGGAGAACTTTTGTACCATTTCTGCCACAAAAAGTTAATTGATATTACTAAAAAGCGCCGACCTCCTCTCATCTGATTCATAATAATGACTGATAACTGATGACTGTTAGTTACCAAATGTCTTTTCTTATAACTCGTGGAATTTTTCCCTTTTCCAATTATTGTAATGCCATAGTTCGTTGGCTGTTTGGGGCAAATAAAGATAAATAATCCGGAAATCAAATGGCACTAGGTGAAAATCCGCTTTACTTTTGTGAACCAGTACGTACTGTCTTCAAATTTTGGCCCCACCCTCTCTGGTTATAATCGACCAATAGGAACATCTTTGCTATTTTAGAGAAATAAACTCCAAACTGTGATTGAGAGAAGAGAGATGTAGAGGACATGAAAAGGATGGAGGGAGAGAAAAGGTAACTGAGTGGAGGTGTGGATGCTGC
>NW_024682646.1:0-462 GCF_008729295.1 Plectropomus leopardus | reverse complement strand
TGTACAATTACAATCTTATACCATATGACAAATAACGTGAGCAAAAAATTGACCTGCAGTCTTTGAATTAATAAGATTTTATTACCATCAAGTGAGCATTTACTTTTGTCTGCCATGTTTTTGCATATTTTGCATCAACTCTGCAACTTATGCACCAAAATTTTTTGCCTTTCTGAGTTGTCATTTTATTTATTATTCCAGCATAGTTGTACTATGTTTATTTGCATTGTCCCTATCAAATAAACTTTATAAATAAATATAAATAAATTGCCACGCAATATTTTTGTTCCTAAAGTAATAAAATCAGTCCAGTAGAAACATTTTGCAGCAATAAAAATGACTGAGGATGAGATGAAGTGAGATGAACAGAATGAAAACTTAATCTTTTTAGATTAAGATGTTGACAATGTTTTTGATTGGAGACATCATTAGCATTTAACAAAAAAGGAAATGAATCACAAT
>NW_024682645.1:0-365 GCF_008729295.1 Plectropomus leopardus | reverse complement strand
GAAGTTCTCATTGGTTTCGACTGATCTCAGTGTTGCTGCTGGCAGAGGGAAAGGCCGCCGGCTGTCATCGCAGGAGGGTTGGAATTTATCTCGTCTGCTGGATGGTATATTATCCAAACTTTTACCCCACAAGTGATGAAGCCCACGGGACGCTGACGTCAGTCGGTGTGTCCGTTTAACACTTCAGTGTCTCTAAAGAGGAGGCATGTTAACGTTTTTGGTGTTTGTTATCAAGCGTATCCATGACGTCAAAATGTCCAACTGTAAACAAAAAATATATTGGACAGATTGGCATGAGATTTACATGTTTAAATGAAATAACCCTTTTTATAGACCACATGACAGAGCAAACTCCAGTTTTTAGC
>NW_024682644.1:0-395 GCF_008729295.1 Plectropomus leopardus | reverse complement strand
GCAGAATTTCTGTAGAAAAACAAAACGGTTGATTTACAACTAATATAATTTTTTTGTAACAGTTAAAACCTTAAGAAAGATGTTTGAGAATATGTTTATTGTGTGGTTGAACAATGCCCTTCACAAAAATACTAAAGCCCATTTCTCACCCTACAAAAAAAAAAAAACACAGACGCCTGCTAACATCTGGCTTTTGTGTGCAATGGAAAAGGTAACAATTAGCATTCACAACCAGGTCAAATGACTGCAGCAGTCAGAGTAATTTATCAGCTCTTGCTCTGATCAGCAGAGAAATACAACACCCAGGTGAATGCAGTAATTTTAGCCCCTTAACTGCTGAGATTCAGTGACTCACCACCACCACAAAATACTGTCCGTCTGCGCCCAAGCAGCAC
>NW_024682643.1:0-567 GCF_008729295.1 Plectropomus leopardus | reverse complement strand
CCAAAGAGTAGATACGGAGCAAGATAGTTATCTGCCTCAGCACTCGCGACACCCAACGCAGTGCAGGACTGTGCTGTGATGCGGCGGTGGTGTATTTGCAATTTAAAAAAAAAAACAAAAAAAACGACATTTGAAGGAGCGGCGGGTAGGATTTAGGAGTGGCGGGCCGCCACTCCTAAATGAGTGTAGAGGAAAGACTGGTATTACATGATGTTCATATTCGGAGTCTGAAGTTCCTCAACTTAAATTTGTTTTTCTAAACTCAGAGCAGGCAGTTTTTCATGGTCAAAAAGCTCGTGTAAAAAAGCTCCAGTTCCAAATTATACACTTAACATTGTAGTGCATACACTTGAGTCCAAAGTCCTCACAGGAGATTATTCTGTGAACTCAGAATACACTGCAAATATGTTTCATGCCTATGTGAGTAGCAATGTTAAATACAATCAATACAAATGCAACCTACTCTAAAGTCTGATATTCAGTAGAGACAACACTTAACTGTTATTATGATTGCTGTTTGAATGTGACAACTAGATTTGCTCCAGAGATTAGCAACTACCCTGCTAC
>NW_024682642.1:0-305 GCF_008729295.1 Plectropomus leopardus | reverse complement strand
TCAGACTCTTTATGCCATCTACCACTTTGAGTAAACTGTCAGTGGGTGCAATCATCGAGAAATTTTTTCATAAGCCTGTCCTTATGTAAACCTATGTGACACATGTGGCACAACAAAAAAAAGCTCTCTGTATGAATGTGCGAAAGTCATCATAAATATCTCCAAAAAAATAAACTCAGTCATTTATAGTATATATGTACTATTTATAGGTTGCGGACAATGTTTTCTTGTGTTTGGCAACTGTTTAAATGTGTCATTTTTGATTGATTATATTTTGTTGGGATGTTTATATTTTGTCCATAATT
>NW_024682641.1:0-239 GCF_008729295.1 Plectropomus leopardus | reverse complement strand
ACAAATTTCGCCTTAAAATGTCTTCACCGTTTTCAATAACAATAATATTTTTTTCTCTCATAACTTAGAAAATGGTGAAAGATGGACTTGCACGTGGCAGGGTGACTTTCTAAAGTTTATGAAGCTGCCAAGGCCATTATGAAACTGAGATGCAAAGGATACTTTGAGAGGCCAGAATACCACATGGAGGACAGAGAGGTCCGCAAGAATGAAAAACTAAAAAGTCCCAGCGACCAAAC
>NW_024682640.1:0-1107 GCF_008729295.1 Plectropomus leopardus | reverse complement strand
TAATGTGTGCTCACCTTTTCTCTGATCCAGACGTTCAGGAGGTTTTTTCTGGGAGCCGAATTACCAGCAGAGGTCTCTTCCTCTCCAGAACAAATGGACCCGGTGATTAAAAGCTGTAAAAACACTGAATGAAGCAGTTTTTCCTTTAAAAAATCTGTGTTTTTCTGATGCTGCTTGTTGCAGAGGGGCTGCTAACCATGGTGGCTGATGGGAAAACAAAAATGGCCCTCTCTAGAGTAAGTGTTTGGTTTGTCCGTTCTGGGCTACTGTAGAAACATGGAGGTTCAACATGGCGGACTCTGAATATATTCCCTCTTTATTCGGATTTTCAGGTTGTTATCAATTAAAGAAAATACATTTATATAATATTCCATTTCTGCAATATTATTGCCTAAACTTAACCTCCCCAACTTTTTGCTAATAACGTAACTCTATATTTAGAACGTAACATCATTTGCGGGGCACTTATTCGTAAGATATAAAAACATGTTTATGAGGATACTTTGATGATAAACATCCTCTGTGGATGTGACAGAAATCAGGCCAACAATTGTCTTGTTCTGGATCAAAGTTTTGGTTGGATGGAGCGACTGAGCCAAACGTCCCACTGCTCACAGAGAAAAACTAGATTAAATCCAAAAACATTTCCCAAACCTGCTGAGGGAGAATTATCATAAATCCAAGAATTCAGTTGTGCCATTTACCGAAATGAAATTATCTGCTAAAATCTGTTAAAAAAGGAGTGTAAGAAATGTGTCTTTGAAGCTTTTATTGTGAAAGACACACAGGAAGTTTACACATTAAGAGCAGATCAGTATTATGAGGAGGATCAGACTTTATTCCTGCAGCAGTCACACAGAGGATTTTCATTTTCATCAAAATATAAATGCTTGTTTTTGTATTTATAGTTATGAGAAATTTAGATTAGACACTGCTTATCAAAGATTACTCCTTTATGTTTCGATTTAATTTATTTGTGTGTTTAATTTAATCTAAATGTTCTGTTTTTGTTATCTTCTGAAATTATTTCACCACTGCTCTTCTGTGCTGCTCTAAACCTGCTGGAAAATATGATGAAAATATTTAAAAATATAATGTTGGATAAAT
>NW_024682639.1:0-355 GCF_008729295.1 Plectropomus leopardus | reverse complement strand
ACGTGAACGTCCACGCCTGTTTGTGTCTCAGCTCAGAAGTGTCTGACCTCAGATCCACATGAGACTGAGTCAGTCCAACACCAACGCTCATCCAAGGCCCAAAACAACCTCAACATGTCCGGAAAACAACCTCAACATGTCCTGAAAACAACCTCAACATGTCCGGAAAACAACCTCAACATGTCCTGAAAACAACCTCAACATGTCCGTAAAACAACCTCAACATGTCCTGAAAACAACCTCAACATGTCCTGAAAACAACCTCAACATGTCCGGAAAACAACCTCAACATGTCCTGAAAACAACCTCAACATGTCCGGAAAACAACCTCAACATGTCCGGAAAACAACCTCAA
>NW_024682638.1:0-347 GCF_008729295.1 Plectropomus leopardus | reverse complement strand
GGTTTGTAGGAATAAAGATTAAAATAAAATAGAGAAATAAGAAAAGGGAAGGTTTGAACATCTCAGTTCTGCCCTTTTGTATTTGCATTTAATGCTCACTTTTTTCTTTTTTAATGTATGTATTTGCAGATCTATTTTATATTTGCAAAGTGAGTTTACAGATGTTCTTTATATTTACAGATTACACATTAACACGCAGATTGTCGACCTGTTTACACAAATAATATTGAGACAAACAAAAGTAAAAGTATTTGTGCACAAACCTGGCCCCTGACAGTGTTATCACAGTGTATATCATCTTGTTTTATCATTATTACACATGTATTAATGTGGCAGCGATTGACTGA
>NW_024682637.1:0-675 GCF_008729295.1 Plectropomus leopardus | reverse complement strand
TTCTGAATAATCATGATTATTATATCCAAATTCCATTCAGTTCATGTACAGTGCTTTTTTGTTGTTGTTTTTCACGTACATGTTTTTTAATTTTATTTATCCATCATAGAAAGGTGGCAAACTGTTGCCTCCAAACACAACGTGACACCTGCAGAAAATCATGTCAGCGAGCAGAACTCTGGGTAACTTTCCAAGGATACGGTTTCTTTTTCTGGCCGTCTGCTCTGCTCTGGAATGACTCATTTTTTAAGTCAAATCTCAAACAGACAGAAAGTCCAGAAGTTCAGTCTGTGGTCCAAAGAGAGCCGCACAACAAACCATATTAGGACATCAGAGGAGTTTGGCTTCTTCTGTCTAATGCTCACAATCATACGGTAACACAGTGATGCACGTATACCGTCTACACTACATATACAAAGCAAACAAAAACACCACAGGCGGAGCATACGGAGTCATAAAAAACAACATCGTAAACACGACGTCGCACAGTCAACCTGCTGTGTTCGAATCATTTCAGAGCAGAAAACTGCACACAAGCTGGAAATGCACTAACTTTGCACGGCATGTTACGATGGAAAACGACCAATATCCTGCACATTACAGTAGTTTTAACCCTTTAAAACCTGTGTCGTCCTCACTTTTCGTGTGCTCCCCTCAGATGCCTTTCACATGTAA
>NW_024682636.1:0-294 GCF_008729295.1 Plectropomus leopardus | reverse complement strand
ATATTTAAACATCACAAAGTGACACAGTGCTTAAGTACAGCCAGTAACTGCATGAAAGTCCACAACTGTGTAGGACATGTCCCCGTGATCACACAGAAACCAATAAGTCAAGGAGATGCCATGGCTTTTCCATCATAAACTACTGCCAAAAAGGCACAAATTGATGCTTTAAAAAATCAACAAAATACAGGAAATGACATGCTTAAATCTCAAAACTGGGCAAGACCCACATCACTCAATGGTTCCACCCAAAGGATGACGAAACATGACAAAACAACTACATCCTTGATGATG
>NW_024682635.1:0-392 GCF_008729295.1 Plectropomus leopardus | reverse complement strand
CAAAAGACTTTTTAAATTTAAGTCTGTATTAGGGATGATAACAATTAATTGCAGATCGATTAATCGATTAGGAGATAAAGGAGATCGCCTAGAGTGCCACACATTGGAGGGCCGCTGCTGGACGCGCACAAAAAAACAACCAATAATAATTTCATTGTCCACCGGTGTCTCCGCCGGTGTCTCCGTTGGTGTCTCCGTCGGTGTCTCCAAATGTCTGCTCCACTCTCATTCTCTGCTGGTTTCTCCGCCGGTGTCCACTCCGCTCTCATTGTCCAACAGGTGATTCCAAACTCTTCTAGGGCACCAAAATGTCTCGATACGGCCCTGATACTGTCATTTATCACCGTGCTCGCCGCCTACAGTAACCGCTGAACACCGGTGTAAGCGGCCGC
>NW_024682634.1:0-614 GCF_008729295.1 Plectropomus leopardus | reverse complement strand
GGAGATATCCCTATGAACGTATTTGTGACTTATTGAAGACTGATGGGCACCACTTGTGGAATCAGTTGGAAGCACATATATACCATGGTTTCAGACTTGTTCCTTTGTCAGACAGCAACTTGCATGATACTTTGTTTCTGTACTGACCCGAGTGCTCTTATTAAACGTTTCCTGATTGAAGCATCAACTTGTGTCTCCCTTCTTGAAAAAAAAAAAAAAACCCAAAAAAAACGCTGAAAACCACATAAAATAGCATGCCGAGACACCCCATAGCATAGGATGATGCATATAGCATATTGAAAAAATGACAGAAAATGCCATACTATATTATGGTGAAAAATGTCAAAATATGACATGTCTAAAAAACAGCTGAGAACCACATAAACCACATAAAATAGCATGCAGAGACATGCCATAGCATAGGATGTTACAAAAACGGCCAAAAACACCATAGCATACCATGTTGAAAAAAGGACAGAAAATGCCATACTATAGTATGGTGAAAAATGTCAAAATATGACATGTCCAAAAAACAGCTGCAAAACACCTAAAACAACATAAAATAGTATGCAGAGACACGCCATAGCATAGGATGTTGCAAAAACAGCCAAAAA
>NW_024682633.1:0-444 GCF_008729295.1 Plectropomus leopardus | reverse complement strand
GAGGAGGAAGAGGAGGAGAAGAGATGAGGAGGAGAAAGAGGAGAAGATGGAGGAAAAGAGGATGCAGGTGGAGAAGGAGGAGCAGGTGGAGGTGAGTAGGAGCAGGAGGAGCAGGTAGAGGTGAGTAGGAGCAGGAGGAGCAGGAGGAGAAATGAGGAGCAGGAGTAGGGCTCGGCGATAAACGATAACAATATCAATTGCGATATAACTTTTCTTCGATTGAAATATGAGACGTAGTAGATAGAATATCGATAGAACTCATCACAGCCGTGTTTTGACAGACAACACGAACAGCCAATGATAATAAGAATAGAGCCGTGGAGAACCAAATACAGTGAAGGACTTTGACTGTCGAACAGCTGAGTGTTTGACAGCCACAGCATTTCATCATGGCGGATCAAACAGCCGATGGTCCGACAGCAGCGCAGTGAGACAGACAGACAG
>NW_024682632.1:0-312 GCF_008729295.1 Plectropomus leopardus | reverse complement strand
TGTGGAGGGCCTGACACCGAAACTGAGGAGGGCCACAGAGTGAGAGCATGACAGACACAGAGCACTGTGTGGCAGTGTGGCACTCACCTATATATCCATGAGACAAGGGCATGAGGACAGCAGCACATGGAAAGAGAAAAGAAGAAAACAGTTAACCCTTTGAAATCTGGCTCGACATTAGTTTTCTTGTGCTGTGTTTAGATGCCTTCCACAAACTTTGATATTATTATAACTAGAAACTTAAATTGGGAGCAAATTTGTTTGATTCCTTTCAAAAACACAGCAGAAAATTAGTAAAAGATGACACAAGAA
>NW_024682631.1:0-404 GCF_008729295.1 Plectropomus leopardus | reverse complement strand
AATGCGATCGCGCCCAGACGCCCACGGCTCGCTCACACAGCGGAGGATGATTCAGACTGTCAGAGGACACATGGAGACAACAGGAGACACACCTTCAGTGGAATATTTGGACAAACCCCGGCGCTCTCCGATGTCTCACACTCAGGAGGCAATTAGCTTAGCTTAGCACAAAGACTGACGGGGGGAAACTGTTAGCCGCTGTGTCACAGTGACGAGACTCTGAGACTCTGAACGTTTGTGTTTCAGTGTCTGAGGCTCAATACTACGAGTTCACCCCGGCGCCGGACTACGACGACTACAACGCCACCTTCGAGTACAGCTTCTACAGTGAGTCTCACACACACACACACACACTCACAGACACACACACACTCACAGACACACACACACACACACACACACAC
>NW_024682630.1:0-434 GCF_008729295.1 Plectropomus leopardus | reverse complement strand
TTTGTCTTTTTTTAATACAACTAGTATAAAAGCAACTGCTTATACTGCCAGCTTTAAATGGAATTCAAACCATTCTCACTACCACAGAAACAAGAAAGATGACCGAACATCAGTGACTACTGTTACACGCACACTTATTATTTCCAAATATCATATGACACACTACGGAAGCCCTAAGACAAATGCGCAAGGTAAGATGATTATTACAGGAACACATCACCCAAATTCATCAGTAATCATAACTACATTATTATACTGTTGCTCCGGTGCTTTTTGGTACTTTTTGGTGGCATTTGTCTGCGCTGAACACTGCACGGCACCTGCTGTCACACTATCCACCCGCCACTTCTTCTTCTGACGTTCATTCAATAAAGTTTAAAAAAACAAACCAAAAAACAAAGTTCGTTTTCTCGAGAAAACGACTTAATATCTCG
>NW_024682629.1:0-2647 GCF_008729295.1 Plectropomus leopardus | reverse complement strand
CCAGTATGTGCAGTATAAAAGTGAAGAGGAGGAAAAGTTGAAAAAAAAATAGCGATGAAAAACACAAGTTAAACTACAGAGCTACTGGTAAGGCGAGTTTCTAACCGATGGGATATTTCAGCTGTGAAAGTCTGTTTCAGGAAACGTTCCCAGACGGTTTAACAGAACGTTCTCCATAACAAACATCTGTCTCATCCCGTCAGAGACAAAAACAAATTGTCAATGTGATCCTGGCACAAACAGGAAGTGATGTCATGACCTCTGCCATGGTTCTAATCTTTGTTCGGATGTTCCTCTCCAGCGTTCCCGTCTGATCCAGTTCTGGAGGATCCCGGTCCCGTCCTGCTGGGTCAGGAGGCGGTCCTCCACTGTAACATCAGCGGCGTCTTCTCAGCCAATCAGATGAGGGTGTCATGGCTGTCAGGGAACATGACGCTGACCTCGGAGACCTTCAGGTTCTCTGGTTCCCTGCAAAACGTCTCATCTGTCCTCCGACTCCGCGTCCAGGAGGACCAGCAGGTCCTGAACTGCCGAGCCGAGCTGCTGACGAAGGATGGAGATGAGTGGAGGACCAAGACGTCCAGCATCCCCCTGCAGGTTCACTGTGAGTGTCTCCAAAATAATAGAGCCCCGGTCAGAGACTGCAGGCTTTTATTGTGAAGCAGCTGCTCCATCCAGGTTTTTAGATTTACGTTTCAAAAATCTCAGATTCAGGTTTTAATAATCTCAGGTTAAGGTTTTGATCACCTCAGGTAAAAAAAATTGACAATTTCAGAGTCAGGTTTCGATCATCTCAGGTTAAGGTTTTAAAAATTTCAGGTTAAGGTTTTGATCATCTCAGATTCAGGTTTTGATCATCCCAAGTTACGGTTTTAATAATCTCAAGTTAAGGTTTTAATAATGAGAGGTTCAGGTTTTGATCTCAGATTTAGATTTTGATAATCTCAGGCTAAGGTTTTGCTAATGTCAGGATCAAGTTTTAATAATTTCAGATTCAGGTTTTGTTAACCTCAGGTTCAGGTTTTGATTATCTCAGATTTAGGTTTTAACAATCTCTGGATCAGGTTTTAATAATCTCAAATTCAGGAGATTATTCTAAGATTCAGATTTTGTTAATCTGGGTTCGGGTGTGTTCCAGATCCTCCGAAGAGAACCTCCCTCTCTGTGAGTCCAGGTGAGCAGGTGATGGAGGGTCAGCAGGTGACATTTACGTGCCACTCAGATGGAGCTCCGCCCACCACGCTGGTGCTGAGGAGGGAGGGGGCGGAGCTTCAGAGGACTGACCCCACCTCCTCCTCACTCTCCTTCAGCCTGTCCTCAGCCCAGCTGGAAGACTCCGCCCACTACCAGTGTGAGGCCTCCAACCAGTACGGCTCCCAGCTGGTCACCAGCTCTGTCACCATCACAGGTACTGGCCTCACTGGTTACTAGTTTATTACTGGTTTTACAGACTCTTACAGGTTTCACTATTTTATCAAAATGTTTTCATTGTTTTTTTTACTGTTCTTTACTGGTTTCACTGTTTTCTATGTTTTCACTGTTTTTTTCTGTTGTTTGTTTTACTGGTTTTCACAGTTTTTTTAACTGGTTTTATTGGTTTATACTAGTTTCACTTTTTTTTACTGGCTTCACCGCTTTTTACTGGTTTTACTGTTTTCACTGTTTTTAAATGGTTTTCGCTGGTTTCATGATATCACGTTGTGAGTAGTAGACATGTCTGAACACACTGATACCTGTTCTCCACCAACATGGACCTGGTTCTGTTCTGGTTCCTGTTGGAAAGAGACGATGGAGGTGAGAAACCCTCTATAAAAAGCTCCTGCAGCGTCTCAGTAACAGCCGGATCACATTTATTTGGGGTAAACACGGACGTTTGTGGTGACAGAACAAACGTCTGCAGGTTGTCATTCTGGTCTGAGATGTTTTGTTTTGTTCAGTGGTGTGACGCTGTGCAGATGGTTCATCGTGGATCAAATAAGTTTGACTGAGAACTGGAGGAAACTTTTGGCTGGTTCATTAGACAGCACCAAGGGTCCAGGAACCCTGAAGTGGGGTGGTTCATGAGCTGGTCTGGTGTAGAGGGAGTCTGAGTGGACCCAGGATGGAGCCCTTCAGGACTCTTCAGACCTGCTTGTTGTTTCCTGAGTTGTTGTGATGGCTGTTATCTGACGAGTCGACCTCTCACTCCCTCACATGACGCTGAGCTGCTGAGGACAGAAATAGACTCTGACTCCTCTGCTGAGTCATGTGTCCAGTACTCAGAGCCTCCTGATGGGGACCAGACTGAGCCGGCCCCGCCATTCTGACTCTGTGGGGGGGTCCTCACCTGAGGAGGCGCACAGCCGCTTCGGACAAATGGAAAGTGGTGGAGGTTTACAACGACAAATGGTCTCAGGATTTTATTTGAATGTCTTCTGACAGTTCGTCAGCCAGTTTGTCCAAATTGTTTTATTTTTTTAAACATTAGTTTTTGTTTTTTTCAGAAGATATTCACACAAATATTCAAACACACAAACCTGACCCCCTCACCAGGCCCCAAAACATAATTCATTTATATATTCATTCATTCCATCATTAATACACCCGCTGCGGACAAATGGACCTGAGGAGGCGCACAGCCGCTTCGGACAAATGGAAAGTGGTGGAG
>NW_024682628.1:0-252 GCF_008729295.1 Plectropomus leopardus | reverse complement strand
ATCTAAACCTCACGCTCACAGTCACACCTACGAGCATGCAGAGTCACATCAACCTGACCTGCAGGTCTTTGGACTGTGGGAGAACCCGGAGAACCCAGAGAGAACCCACGCAGACACACGGAGAACATGCAAACTCTGCACAAAAGGCCCAAGAGATAAACTTCTGCCCCGAGCTGGACTCAAACCAGCAACCCCCCTGCTGAGAGGCAGCAGTGTTAACCACCACACCACTGAGACAACCACACACACACA
>NW_024682627.1:0-321 GCF_008729295.1 Plectropomus leopardus | reverse complement strand
TATTAAGGTTATTTTCATGTCTCATTTTATTTTTATGTTGTATGTGATTTTCTGGACATTTCTTATGTTGCTCATTGCCTATTTCTTTTTCTCGTGTTTTCGATAGAAATCAAACACATTTTCTCAGGTTCCATTGGTTTAAATACTTGTGCAAGGCATCTGGACGCAGTGCAAGAAATAAAAACTGTCGATCCAGGTTCTAAAGGGTTAACCTACGAGAGAAAAACTCCAAACTCTAACGTAGCTGCCATACCCTTCTGCTGACCCCATCACCAACCACACAGCAACTGGAGTCAGAGGTTTTAAAACTCGCACAAACAG
>NW_024682626.1:0-515 GCF_008729295.1 Plectropomus leopardus | reverse complement strand
TCTGGGGAGGATGATGTCATTCACCCTCAGGTAAGTGCGGTGCTATACGAGGCTGAGCCCTGGAGAGTAATGAGAGGATACAGGCAGAGGAAGAGCTCGACACGGCAGAGTTCAGTGTGTGGCTGAAAGTAAACAATGCTGGTAAATTGTTAACACAACCATTTATTAAATCTGGAACTCTGTGCCTAACTCTGGCTTTGTTGTTATTATATTCATTTATTATTACATGAGGTAGACTCTCACAACAGTAAATATAGAAAAAAGATGCCTCTGTGCATTCACGCCCATTTAACCCTTTGATGACATTGGCTTGACTTCTTTCAAAAACATGGGAAATGGGTGATGAGCAACTAAACAAGAAATGACGCAAAAATAGCAAGAAATTTGTAAAATGTTATGAGAAAATGACCTGAAATTAAGCAAAAAAAAAAGAGAGAGAAGTACAAAAAACAAATAAAAAAAACAAGAAAATGAAAAATGCTAAAAACATCTAAATATATTTATATTTTTTTTGT
>NW_024682625.1:0-462 GCF_008729295.1 Plectropomus leopardus | reverse complement strand
ACGCAGAGGAAAACGATGCAGCGGCTGATCCTGATAAAGCGGTTCATCAGAAATCCTACGAAATACCGTAAAGTAAAGTCTGGATTTTTGTGACCATGAATGAATTTGGGTGCATTAGTTCTCTACAGGAAAAAACTGCAGTACTTCACAGAGTGAAATACTGTACTCTTACTGCTTTTTTGTTTTAACAAACAAAACATGATCAGTTTATGAAATACGATGCTGCGTTTTGGGTTCAACTTGTTAGAAATATATGAATGATTTAAAATGAGCTCCACCTCAAACAGCTGCAACATTAGGGTGATGTTTGCACAATAATGTATCAACAATGAGGGTCCAGCGCTATGATAATGCAACACAGTCAAATACTTTTACTTTTGATACTTTTACTGAGTTCAATTTTGATGCAGAACTTTTAATTGTAGCAATGTGTTTAATACAGAGAATTATCACCGTGACCTT
>NW_024682624.1:0-280 GCF_008729295.1 Plectropomus leopardus | reverse complement strand
AAAATATGTGTAAAGAAATTAGGTAAGTTTTATAAATGATGTATATGCTAATGCTTTTTAATTGTTTTTGGTAGATAAGTTGTAACTACTGAGTAACAGTTACAGAGGTAACAGAAGAAAAACGCTTTGAGTAGGTCTAACCCACCATAACCAAGACTTATCATGACTCAGCAACAGTAACAAGAGTAAGAGAAAGAAAGAGCTTCAGGAGGCTCCGCCCACCCTAACCCTAACCCTTTGGAAATGTTGCATCCAAACATGGTTCTTGTTGTTTAGATGA
>NW_024682623.1:0-201 GCF_008729295.1 Plectropomus leopardus | reverse complement strand
CACTCAGTGCTCTTTCCCTTTTTCATTTGACAGCTGAGAGAAGCTAGCGACAGAAGAAAGAGAACCATTTGATGGAAGAAAAGAAAAAGAAAAAACAAGACGAAAAGACCAAGACGGACGTCGCTCAGAAAAAGGTGAAGGTGAAAGTGATGCACATACTCACACAAACACACCCAGAGGCACATCTGTTTTGAGTCTATT
>NW_024682622.1:0-598 GCF_008729295.1 Plectropomus leopardus | reverse complement strand
CTGCCTCTCTCAACTTACTCTGAAGTGGGTGAGTATGGGAAAAAAAATGGAATTCCAAGAGAAGGCAAATTTCAACCAATATTCTGGTCATGTATGACTAAATGATACCGAGTCAAAGAGGACACAGGACAGCTCCACTCATTTCCACTCAGATTATTGAAATAATGATTGCTGATTTTAAATAATTAAATTTCAATTTCCATTGAAATTTGAAAATTAAAACATGAAATTATTAACACTTTTAAAATGTAATGTTTTTGTTTGTTTGTTTGTTTGTTTGTTTTTATTTCTCAATTTTTTGCTACTTTGCATATTAAGTAAAATAACCCACTGTAATGGTCTGTAATATGGTAGTCAAGGCAAATTACCATTGCAGTGGACAATGCAGTTGAATTATATCGCAGTTCAGCTACACAGTATGAACCTGGAATGCTGGTCCAGCAGTGAGACATTGGTGTTCAGGAGAAAAAGGCTTTAAGCTGTGGTTTGTTACTTTTATGAAAAAAAGTTTTTGTCATATTGCAGAGGAGTCTGTATCACAGCTGTCCATTGTGTCAATCACTGCTCGCCACCTGCGGTCAAAACTGTCCACTATCAA
>NW_024682621.1:0-304 GCF_008729295.1 Plectropomus leopardus | reverse complement strand
GGATTTGCCAATCATATGCTAGTTATGGAAATTTGACTCCTAAATTGCATACAATCATAGAACCGCATCAAAAGCTGAACTTTAGTATTCAAAAATTGTGTCCCCGTTGCTTCAGTTTTATGTCTGTTGAGTTGGGTTGGTGCGTCCCGGCAGTCCTGCTTGAGGAGGACTGGGACTAGAAACAGATGTGTCTTTGTCACCATGTAGGACTGAAGCCAACAAAAAGGAGTTCTTAAACACTTGATTATGAAGCTTTATTTCCAGGTCATTTCCTTGTTTGGTTTTTGTATATTTTTATTGTCCT
>NW_024682620.1:0-421 GCF_008729295.1 Plectropomus leopardus | reverse complement strand
GTTATTTGTTTATCATTTAAAATATATTTAAGTTAAAATAAATGTGTAGTTTCCAAAATCAGCAAGTTATCATGTTAAATGATGTGTGAATATTGATCAAAATTATTGTGACCATTGTTTTTTGACATAATAGCTGAGACCCTGTAACACCTGAATCGACGTAGGAAAAAAAAGTGTCCCAAAAATTGAAAAACATGAATAAGAGGTGACAAAAAATGACCTTAAAAATGTATATTTATTATTTATGTTAGATAAAAACAAAAAAAGAAAATGACCTCAAGGAAGCGATATTATATCAGTCATATATATAATAAAAGATTCAGTGATTTTTTTTTTTTTTTTTTAATAATACTTGCCTTTTGTATATTTTTTTTCTTAAAATTAACCAAACTTGCAAAGGAACAAAAATCACAAAAAAAAC
>NW_024682619.1:0-225 GCF_008729295.1 Plectropomus leopardus | reverse complement strand
AAGCTGATGTTGTGGTGGTTTTTAATGTGCATTTATGGTATTTTTGCCGCACAGTTGTGACACGGCGCTGCTGTGAGCTCGGTCTCCAACACAACACTGCTGGCAGCGCGGATCTCTGACGGCGTAGATCTCTGACCCTGCCTGGCAATACAGAATTTCATAACCAAGTGGCATTATTGAAGATCAAACAGCCGATGGTCCGACAGCAGCGCAGTGAGACAGACA
>NW_024682618.1:0-3296 GCF_008729295.1 Plectropomus leopardus | reverse complement strand
TTTTGTCATCTGGCTGTAAATACAGTAATGTTTGCACCTCATATGGTGTATTGTTTTTGTCGAAGCTAAGCCAGTCTAACCATTACATTGTACAGCTGTTATATAAGTTATATTCTACAAAACATTCATCACCTGTCTAAATTTGTTTGCAAGTTGCTGCTGCAGGGTTTTGCTGCATGTTACACAGAAATGTTTAAGAATCTCTCGTTGTTTATCACACAGTTGATTGTTTCTTTTTCAGTGATACATGACATAATTTATTCTGCTTCAGCTTTTTATTTTCACTGTGAGATTAAGGCACATGCTTTGGTTGTCAAAGCACGATATTCTCTGTCCCAGTAAAATGTATGTGTGGACAAGGATTGATGCACAACAGCCTGCTTGTTAGTGCGCATTGCTTTGTTTGTTTTTGGTTGTGTTTTGTTTTGTTTTTAATTAAAGTTTAAAATTATTTTAAAATGTCTCTTTTCTTTAATGAGGGTCGGTTTAAAAGGACAGTTGATTTTTTTTGAAGTGGGGTTGTACGAGGTACTCCTTTGTAGTTAGTGTATCACATATTTAAGATGTCAGTCTGCATGCCCCCACTTTGGAGAAGCAGGCTGGAGTCCGACAAGGAAGCTAACCAATGTACTGCTGAGGATGGTGGCCACCAACAAAATGTATTTCAGCCAACTGAAAAATGTCCCACCAAAATAAGTCAATTCATCAGTTTAAGTGATTGCTATACTAAGACTATTTTCACTGCTTTAACTTTCCTTCACACAGCCCGTTTTGATGGGGAAGCCACTAACTGTTTAAGTCCACCATCTATGCTCTTGTCAAAGCCACCAGACCCCACTGAGAAAAACGGTAATTTTAGCTCACTGAACACAGATCAATAAATTATTGGAAACACCAAAGTTACACAATAACACTAACTAACTAACTGATTGGGGTAGCAGTAGACCAGCAGCTCCTGTGTTCAGCGATGTTAAAGCAATGTTTTTCTCAGTGGAGTCTTGCTTTAAAGAGAGCAATAAAACTTCATACTGGAAATCACTATCTGATATTAAACTGATATTGATGTTTAAAGGTGGGACTTTTTTAAGGTGGCTAAAAGCGGTTTAGTTGCTGACCTTCATCCATAGCAGTACATTGTCAGTCCTCCAGTCTGCCTCTCCAAACTAGGTGTGTGCCAACTGACATCTACAGTTTGTTTTATGCTGACTATGGATAAATGCCCCATACAATCCCACTTCAAATAATCTGAACTATTCATTTAACTAATTGGAAAAGTTGTATCCTGGCTGAACTAAACTTGGAAATGTGAGAGAAAAAAAAATACACAATCAATCCAAGCCTGATAACAAGATTATATAAGATCATGAGACACAGACTGATCTTAGTACTGAATGTCTCAGAGAGCTCTCCACTAACAAAGCTAATTGTTCCTGGTACAATGGTTGTCCATGAAACCTGTTTATCTTCATGTTGCCTGGTAACGTGGCCATCGCTCTCCATCTACAACACAATACAAACCCGAGTGGAGTGCTTGAACTTATCACCGTCAGACTCTCTGCCTTTGTATAAAGAGCAGATTGGCTATCACATAATGGGGCATTTGATGTTCTTGTGCCTGAGAGGACATAAGCAGGCTTTTTTTTCTTATTTGAATCATCCACTGAATACACCTGTTGGTTTTGTATTAGCTGATAGGCACTGATTTAAATAGCATCCACAGTGTCTTGACATTTACATCAATTAAATGAATAAACTCCCACTCCCCCTTTTATCACAAGACACAGTTATCAGATTCAATTACAGAAGCAAATAATGAATGTGCACAACGTAGCCTGTTCATTCCAAAGTACCCAGAATGTGGCCCTATTTATGCACATTATAGGGAAAAGATTTCGCTACCAAGACATGATTTTGTGGTTTCTACCCCAATCAAAGGCCTTTTAAATGACTAAAACTGACGTGGCCTTTGATTAAAAAAAACAAAAAAACTTTATATCTCTACTGTATATATCTCTGTTTTCATGGTCCCCCTTAATCTAACATTTCATTGCGTATCCAAATTAGATAAAGGAAAAACAAGCATTAATGCTGAATTCATCATGTAACAGAGAGAGATGTAAGGGCACTGTTCTGAGATCGCTTGACACAGCCATGAAAGCAAATGATCAGCAAACATCCTCTCACTAATTTAGTAAACCTCTTCCATAATTCATGCTCAATAATGATTCCTCTTTGTCCAATGGCAGTCCCAGCACTGTGTGTCATCAGAGAGCAGCGGGGATGGTGCAGCATCAACAGAAAATGGGAAGTGGTTTTTCATAATACATGCCCTCAGTACAGAGAGGGAAGGTAAAGCCAATAACAAGGTCATTCTGAGTAATAATAATAAAATTCGAATTAAAAAATGAATAGAATAAACCATATATACCTGCTTGGGTGCGTGGATGCATGACCCAGAGACCAGAGGAAGAATAGGAGTTATCTGTTGTTGTTTTTTCCCCTTCAGGTCATGGTGTGGCAGATGTTTCATCTAAAGACAATGATCATTGTAAAAAAAAAAAAAAAAAAATCCAGCCAGCAGATTTTTTTTCTCAAAGTGCTGCTTGGATGACCAAAACTGAATATAAAGGACTTGTTCAAATATGCTCAAAGTTTTATTGAAGCAATGGACGCAGATAGAGTCATGGGTGTAGGCATGGGACAATAGGCCCCTGAACACAGATATGCAAATGGCCCACCACCTCTTCTATTGAAACAAGGCACAAAGACTGTGGTGATTGTGTATCTACTTGAAGTCCTTGCATCTTTTGTGGTTTTGTATCTCTTTGTAGTCATTTTGTGTTTTCTTGATGTAATTTTTTGTGTTATCTAATTAATTTGGGGTCTCCTTCTGGTAATGTTGTTGTAAAGTTAAATCAGTAATACAGTCGAGAACAACAATTAAAAAACAAGAGGATGCATTTGTGGATTTTCTTGAAGGAAAAGACTTTTCTCTGATGGTGATGAAGAAGTTCCCTGGTACAAATACAATGTTCAATGATATTTGGCCACAGATTGCACTGATGGAGGACCAGATATGAGAAGCTGCAAAGCTGGGCATCACGGCCACGCATATTGGTGTTCGCAATGCTTCGGACAGACAACAAGGACGCTGCCAGATGCTATTCAGGGAACTGTATCCCAAAAACCTAATGGGGATTGCTCTCAATGAGGAACAGGTCATGTAGAAATGGTAAATATAAATAAATCAGATTTTTTTAGACTGTTACTATGCTAGTGCCAATGTCAGGATTGCC
>NW_024682617.1:0-348 GCF_008729295.1 Plectropomus leopardus | reverse complement strand
CCGTCCCTGAGCATCCGAGTACTGCATCTGGGTCCAACACTCACCCGGTACAGGATTTTTGTTACAATGATATTTTAATTGTTTTACATATTTTGAATGATTTTGTTTCTACAAAAAGCAATACACCAAAACATATCCCACTTATTTTCAAAGGCTGTGCTGATATGACCAATGTGCAGACCATTGTAAAGGTGGTAGTGAGCAGTAGGGGTAGGAGGCAAGGTAGGTATGGTGGATTTGTCACAAAACACAGGACTCTCCTCCAAGACCACTGTTCAGAACTGTGTGAACTTTGAGTGAAGTTTGAGTTATTTTAAGGTGCCTCCCCACCATATTTCTAAACCTAAC
>NW_024682616.1:0-702 GCF_008729295.1 Plectropomus leopardus | reverse complement strand
TTGTTGGTTAACACAAAAAGAAAAGTCAAGACTTTAGGAAAAAGACACTGGACATTAACCGGGCCTGGATCCTCAGAGGAACATTTATCAGTACAGAAATGTCTTAATTTGGTATGCATTTATGTTTTTCTTTGCGCACCTGCGACCTTATTCTGAAAGGCTCCGCCGTGATGAACTGTGACTTGTATTGTACCACATTTGTATGTCGCTTTGGATGCAAATTGACAGAATTTCCAGAAATTCACCAAATAATACATGAATTGAATATTTGTTTTCATCAACCTTTGCTGTGTGAATATGACTTCATTGGTTGATGGAGACAAACAGCTGGTGGAGCGAATTGTCCTCTCAGTGCCATCAAACCACTGCAGAGGAAGAAGTCTCCTCATCGCTCCACACAGAGCTGCTGTTTTTGTCTGCAACAGTTTTTCGTCTTGTCATTTAAGTCACTGTACTGGGGGCGGGCGGATTGATACCACAATATTGATACTACAGATACAATCGTTTTCTCCTTTCTACTTTGTATTCCTCAACTGTCACTGACTCAAGTGACATCACTTGAGGACATTTATCAGAATAAACTCAGCTCCTTCTGGAGACGCTAAAGACTTTTTACCAATTTAAAACAGCAGAACTCCCCAACAGTGGAAACAATTCTACTTATCCTTAACAATTGATGATTCATGGTTGCATTTATATATA
>NW_024682615.1:0-229 GCF_008729295.1 Plectropomus leopardus | reverse complement strand
CGAACACAGCAGGTATCACTCTATCAATATTTGGCATTTTCTGTCTGTCATGATTTTCATCTGCATCTTCCTCCCTTCGTCTTTGTAACCCTTTTCTGTATCCTTTATGTTTCACATTGACATTCTGAAGAAATGGATGTGACAACAGTGATGTGTAAAGAGGGTCAAACCACACTGTATGCGGACTCTGACCCCTTCAATGAAGCTTCATGTCCAGCTCTCTCTCTTT
>NW_024682614.1:0-712 GCF_008729295.1 Plectropomus leopardus | reverse complement strand
ATACAAACTTTTTTTTCCTTTTCTTTTGTTGCTAAATTTCAGGTGATTTTCTTGTAACTCAATTTGTCACGTGACATATGTTATAGTAGAGTATATTATGTATAGTGTTATCTTATAGTGCAGCATTCTTCACATACTAGTACATTAAGTTGTTATCTCAAAAGTATTATTATTAAGCAATTATTGTTTATTTTTGTTTAGTTCTTAATGTTTATTGATTTTTTTTGCGTTTCTAATTCATTTTATTGAAAGTAGAATCAGCATGCACAAATCATTGACAAATATACAAAGAATTTTTAGTTAATATGCAAAATGAATATAAATAATAAGTGATTTAACAAAACGTATACACTCTTTTAATATCCCGAAGAAACTTTTTTTGCAGGTGATTTTTGTTTATTTAGTCTTTCAACAACACAAATATTTGCACACTAAGCTTGGCAAATATTAAAATATTGCATACTGGATGCCGTGAGAAATGTGTCCAGTAGAGGACTGCATTTCATAACATGCATGAGGACATGCAGGACTGAACCAGGACAGTACAATCACAACTAAAACTGCAATTCAGTGGGATAATTTTAAAGCTTTAGTCGTGGGTCAGGGGGCTTGTTTAATCTGTATTTAAAAAGCAGTATTATTTGTGTTTTACAGTGCGTTAATACACATTTGCAAACCAATTAAAGGTATTAAATAAATGTATTAGAAAAAA
>NW_024682613.1:0-328 GCF_008729295.1 Plectropomus leopardus | reverse complement strand
TGTGACGCAGGACAGCCGCGCCGCGCCGCACCGCACCGCGCACTTCGAAGAGCTGCGAGAAGCGGGGAAAAAAGCGCGTCCGTGACTCCGGTCTTCTCTCTGCGACCACTCGACCCTGATGTGAAGATCTATTTCACGGTGGTGACACACTAATCTGAGAGCTGTCCGCAGGAGGAGAGGAACCCGGGCTCCGGAGCGTCAAACCCGGCTGAGCTACTGGGAGTCGAACCGACACCTGCAGGTGATCCGGAGCGGCAGAAACCTGCTGTTTGGAGGAATTTACCGCTTCTCATCCCGGATCAGGAACAGATCTGTAACTGTGGGAGCA
>NW_024682612.1:0-446 GCF_008729295.1 Plectropomus leopardus | reverse complement strand
AATTTTGACTTTATTCTCGAAATTTCAACTTTATTCTCGTCATTTAGCCCAAATTATTTTTTCCATCAAAAATGGCCCTTATCTGCTTCCGTACATTGTGCACAGTTCAACAGACAATTATAAACTGCAGAAGGGCTTGGCTTTTTATTCCTTCGTATCTTATATATACGAAAAAGCATTAGGGTCATATTTAAAATATAACAAAATAAAATAAATAAGGACTTAAGGGGCATGTGAAAAAATGTGCAGATTTTTTTCATTCTCTGTATCTGTTACTGTACCACTCGTGACATTCAGTCAAGTCTTTTATTCGTTTATGTACTATTATAAGATGTGCTCTATTTTACTATTTTCTTATATTTAGATATAAATTGTTGCTCTGACTGCCTGACCTATTGTCTCTTGTATATTGTACATTTGTGTGTGTGTGTGTGTGTGTGTGTGTG
>NW_024682611.1:0-473 GCF_008729295.1 Plectropomus leopardus | reverse complement strand
TAATGTTTTTGCTCATTTTAAGATCATTTTCTTACAATGTTTTACAAATTTCTTGCTTTTTTAAAAATTATTTTCTCATAACTACTTTGCTGATGGGGTTTTTTTTCCTATTTTTAGATCATTTTCTTTTTTTATTACTACTTTCTTGCTATTTTTGGCTTATTTTCATGTAATCTAGTAACTTTTCATGTATTTCTTTCTAATATTTTTAAAATTAGTTTCGGGCAACTTTTGTGTAACTTTTTACTTATTTCTCGGGGTATTTTTTGGACAATTTCTTGTGAAGTTCCTCCTTCTTCCCATGTTGTTGAAAAAAAAAATCAAGCCAGTTTGCTAACGTTTTAAATGGTTAATTAGCTAAGCTAAGGCAATCTAAATAAAGGCCGCTGATCTCAAACTTTTGGAACAAATGAGGACGGTGAAACGTGTGACTGCGAAAACAGAAATCTCATAAAAATGAGGACTTCCACTGC
>NW_024682610.1:0-506 GCF_008729295.1 Plectropomus leopardus | reverse complement strand
GCAACATGTCAAAGTATCCCTGCCTACACTGAATACTGAACCCCAAATTGCTCCCGATGCTGCGTCACTGTAGTGTTGAGTGCGTGCGTGTATGGTTACCGAGTAGCAGGTACAGTAGCCTTGGCCACCAGTGTGTGAATGTGAGACTGGAAAAGCACAATACAACTGCAGTCCGTTTACCATATATTACATAGACTGATGACAGTGAGGAGAAATGTGTTGCTTTAGCAGCAAATAGGATTCAGTTTCACAGCAGAGGAATAGAGAGCTGGTCCCTCCCCTTTAATGTCCCTCATGGGACATCTATCAGAAAAAATATGTATGGTAGTCAAGAGCAAGGGACAAATACATGTCATTGACAAAAATACATACTTTTTTTTCCGAGATAAGGTCCCATAATGGGGAGGGAATTCACCTCTCAGTATGTAAATGTTGGTCATTAGGGATGTTAATAATAAAACATTGAACTGTTAACTGTCAATAAGAATTTTGGCAGTTAAACAAGT
>NW_024682609.1:0-387 GCF_008729295.1 Plectropomus leopardus | reverse complement strand
TCGGTGGTGCAGCGGTCCACTGACAAAGAGCTATGTGTAAAGACACGGGGAGGGGATGCTGATGAACTGCTCCTCAGGACAGAAAGACATTGTGCTGCACGCACGAGTCAAAAAACACGACTCAGAGAGGCCTGAAGTCAAATCTGACGAAAAAGAGACAAACTCATTTGTTTCGTCTTAAAGAAACGCAAAAAGTACATCTGCACCGATATAAAGGGATAGTTTGGCTCTTTTAAAGTACTGATCCATAGTCCTTTTATTATCTACAGCCAATGGCGACTGGCGTGATCCCAGTTTGGAGAAGCTACAGGAGTTATGGAAGCGAAGCAATGTTGCTGTGGACCAGAAAGACGTATTTCAGCTAGAGCTGTGTGATATCTGACGATA
>NW_024682608.1:0-325 GCF_008729295.1 Plectropomus leopardus | reverse complement strand
CAACAAAAAACCACTCATAGTGAGATCAGTGGTCGTTAAAAGTGCTCGCAGGAGGATATTTTCAGAAAGCTTTCACACAGAAAAACATGTCCTGAACTAGATAAAACATAAATAAACGGACTAATAAACTCTGTATATGACATAAAACTGTGTTTTTGTCGTTTCTTCTGTATATACTTTTTAAATAATTTCTAGTTTATTGTTATTTTTAGTTTTCTAGAGCTGTTATACTTTTCAGTAGCACAACGACTTACCAAACAAAAATTAATCAAACCAAACTGTGAGCAGAATGAGAGATTTTATGATTGACTGCATCTTTGCTGAG
>NW_024682607.1:0-1169 GCF_008729295.1 Plectropomus leopardus | reverse complement strand
ATGCAAAGAGCAGTCCTACTTTGAATAATCTCAACCTTAATACGCGTTTTCACTGTGTTTAATCTGTAATATGTTTTAGAAGAAAGAAGGCTTTCAGGTGACATAACAAACCCTCTGGCTGCACTTTTTTTTAGGTCAACACTTTCCTACTGGCTGCAGTGACCTCATTATTTTCTGTGCTGTTTTTACCGAAATGATTTTGTTCTTTCTTTCATTTCTGATATAGAAATCTTTTTTCATTCTTTATCAACACAACACATTGCAACAAAGATCCAGCATACAAATAAACATATAGAATCAGCATAATAAAGAGCCAGAGGGATATCCCATTCAACGGAAACATTGTAGGAATGTCAAGTGTCTTGATTGCCACCTCGTCAGTCGAATCAATAAGTAGTTACATATGGTGTCAATATCCTTTAGAAAAGCAATAATTTCTTCATCAAGAGGGCCCATTGTATCTCATTTTTACATTTTTACAATAATTGAAAAAAAAATTGAATAATATCAGCACATCATTGATATTGGCCAATTTTTGCTTTAAAATGTTGACCTGAATCAGCTGACATGCTGATTTCTGCTGCTATCATAAACCGATTTTGTGAACATGTAGCATGAACCCTAAGTTGAGGTATTTTCCTTACTTTGTAAAGTGAATGTATCATTATACACACTGATAAGCACTGTATTCCATGTCTCCATCTGCTGGTTGGCCTTCACGATCAGAGTCTGCAGAATATGATGCTATTCACTACAGAAGAGTATCGATGATCACTGAAATTAGCTGGGGATAAAAGTCCATATATATCGATATATCGATATTGGTATTGGTTATCGGCCAAATGAGTTATATAAAGGCATATTGGATATATATACATATCTGCAAAAAATCCAATATTGTGCATCTGTAGAAATTACTATAGTGTTGATGGAACTGGTTCAGTATTGCAGAATACATTTATACAGTATATACTGTATATGTATGTGTGTGTGTGTTTCGGCCCTTTTAAAAGTTTTTAATGACATTTGCTTAGCTACTGACTCTGTTCACTGCGTTATCCTGGTGCTCTTGGATCTGACTGCAGCATTCAATACAGTGGACCATGACATACTGATTGCTCGTCTGGAGCAGTGGGTGGGAATCAGTGGCACGGCTCTGGAATGGTTCA
>NW_024682606.1:0-828 GCF_008729295.1 Plectropomus leopardus | reverse complement strand
ATTTTTTCCACCTATTATAATCTCCCCGCCACTTATTTTTATTTATTTTCTTGTCTCCATTTACTATTTTTTTGCTTTTTGCAAGTTGCTTATTACTTTTTCCACTGTTTTCAAGGGAAATAAGACCAATTTTCTCAGTTTTCAGAGGTTTAAATGCTTGTGAAAGGTATCTGAATACAGAACAATAAAACTGATGTTGATCCACACACTAAAAAAGATAAAAAAGGAAATCCCACCCTGTTAAAACAACCTCTCTTTTAAAGTAATAATATTCCATCAGTTTAGAGTCTTAAATGATCAACACAAACTTATATTCAAGATATATTCAACTTATACTCACGTGCCTTTCCACCTTCCCAGCTGGCACACCTGCTCTTCCCCTTCAGGTTAATTGCTGAGATGATGGGCCTCCCTCACAGCAGCAGCTTCGAGTTGTCATAGTGGGAAAAGCACAGATGTTACTGATAACTCTAATGATGGCTTTGTTCTAATCAAGTGCACCAGTGAGGGTGAGCAAAAACTGCAGGATACAAGGATCCTAAAATAAAAGCAGTTAAGCAGTTAAATGGAATTCAGCCGTCATTAATTTCATTATTTACACCTGTGTTATTCCTACTGTGACATGTCAAAATGTCTTTTGTTAAAAGGGCTATTTATGAGAAAGATGGTCACAACTTCCGCATTGGCTTATAGATTTAAAGTCATCCCTGCAGCACAATTTTAGCACACATCTGTTTCATGAAGTCAACATGCAGTCGGTCAGTGGCTTTCCTGCCACAGCTGAAACTGCTGACACTGTTAACACATACAGACAGTGCAGGCTGCATG
>NW_024682605.1:0-544 GCF_008729295.1 Plectropomus leopardus | reverse complement strand
TTTTGGTAAGTATATAATCACCTGAAAATAAGAATTATTGTGTTTTTCTTACTTTAGAATGAGCCATTTATATCTATAGGGAGCCGATGCTCATCTATGGAGATTGCCATGTTGCACTGCCATGTTTCTAGCCTCGAATAGGTAAACCAAACACTGGCTTCAGAGAAGGCCATTTGTGTTTTTAGATCAGCCAATGTAGTTAGAAGCCCATTGGCAACGGGTGGCGTTAGAGTTACACTGATTTGTAACGTGAGACTGCTTTATTCAGTATACCAGTATATTCACTATTCAGTAAATCATATCTTCATATCACATTCTCATCCTAACTTGTCAAATATCACTGCTTGATCAGCACCTTTCACATCTACATATGATGTGCTAGGTGTACTCCTGCATCTGTTGTAGACGTGCAGGGACGATGTGTCAATTTACACCTGTTAAATGCATGTCTTCAAAATGCACTTATGCTTTCACAGAAAGTTTCTGCTTGTTTGATGTATAAGTGTTTTTTTTTTTTTTTCAAAATAAACACATTGTATTTAAT
>NW_024682604.1:0-361 GCF_008729295.1 Plectropomus leopardus | reverse complement strand
GTTTGCAAAGACATCAGGATGTCAGATCTGCCTCTGTATGGACTGTCCCACATACAGTTGCTAGGCAACAGCTTGGGTCCATGTTTACTTCCTGTCAGCTGATGCTGCAAAACGTCCCGATGGCAAAGAAACAGGGACCTGCTCATGTTTGCCATGAGCAAGAGCAATGATGACTTCATGGTTAGTTACAGTCTCATACTCCAACTTTATTTTATAAATATAATTATATGAAGGTGAAATAATCAGTTCTTAAATGCTTAAATGCTCTTAAATGCTTGAAACGTAAACGTAAACGTAAAACTAGCAGTAGAACTATTTAGCATGATAAATTAATATGATATGCAAGTATGACCAACCCATG
>NW_024682603.1:0-418 GCF_008729295.1 Plectropomus leopardus | reverse complement strand
CTCTGTTTGTCGAGTAAAGTTTTATTATGAAGATAGTGGCAGGAAGTCTTAGTTGTAATGTGGCGCGCTTGTCACCGGTGTGCTGTGGGCTGCTGCAGGTTTGACTCAGGAGTTGTGGCTCTCCCAGCCTGAAATCCTGAAACACAACACTGCAGTGCGCTCACCTCACTGATGGATTAACCCGGAGCTCTTATTTTATCAACATAAAGGTACGTGTCTCGCGGTAACTAACTTTTGTCAAACTGCCACTGAAATGCGAATGTGGACCCTAAAGTCCTTGTCTCGTTTTAATTTATCTTCAAAAAGTCATAACTTATGCTGTCGTTCAAATACTTCTTGCAAGACACGAAAAATGCATTGCCTCATAATGTAATTTAATTTATCAGGTTTAATTATAGACAATATTCACCTCTGAAAG
>NW_024682602.1:0-439 GCF_008729295.1 Plectropomus leopardus | reverse complement strand
AGGATTTTAAAGTTTTGTTTTTAGCGTGCGACACATATATTATACTCTGTGCAGCACATTGTGCTTCCACCTGGAATTAAAAGGAGCTATACTTATATTATACTATACTATCGACTGTATGTGGAGCCATATTACAAGAGAGAAATTACAAAATATTTAAGTCATTTCCTGTATGATTTTAACTGTAAATATCAAGAAATTCACCTCTTGTAGTCTTTGGAGCTAAAACTATTTGTAGTCTGAGTCACAGTTTAAACTGTTAGAGGAAGACACGAGAGCTGGACACAATAAACGTGACTTTATAAACGCTATGAAGCAGTTTTAGTGTTTCAGCGGCTCTTTTACATGTTACATCAGTTTAGTGAAGCTTGGGTCCATTCAAATGGAGTAAAAGGGTTTGGAGCCAACAGCATTAAAATGTGACATTTTGTAGCAACTG
>NW_024682601.1:0-655 GCF_008729295.1 Plectropomus leopardus | reverse complement strand
TATTGCTGTTTTTCCCATCTTGCAGGACATTTCTTGCCAAGTTACTCATTATGTTTTTTGTGCTTTTAAAAGAAATCAAACCAATTTTATAAGCTTTTAGACATTTAAATGCTAGTGAAAGGGGTCTGAATGGAGTACATAAAAAACTGTCTATACAGGTAGTGAAGGATTAACATTTTGGGCCATTACACATAATGCAGGGAGACTTCATTTCCCCAGAGATGAAAGCCCAACTTTACTAATCACATTATGATAACTCCATAACTAGAGAGCATGGAAAAAAAAAGTATTATCTTTTCTTGAATTTCATGAGCAAACCCGCAAAACTGTTAAACAGTAAAATGGTATTAATGGAATCATAAATGTCAAGTTGAACAAAGACAACGGCCAAAGGAGACTGAGTTAGTATCTAGTGAGGTAGTAAGTTCTTTAGTAGAAGTTTTTCGTAAACATCATTAAAAAAACATTAGTGTGACTCAGTAAAATTCGGTAGTAAAAGTCCTTGTAGAAGTCATTTGTAAATGTCTGTGAAAGACTTCAGTGAGAGTCATTAATGGGGACCTTTAGTCAAAGTTGGAGCCTTTTAAAAAATTACTGTGTCAATCTTTAGCAGAAGTCATTAACAGTGAGAGAAGAATAAACAGCATCCTGCCTT
>NW_024682600.1:0-382 GCF_008729295.1 Plectropomus leopardus | reverse complement strand
TCTTCTTCGTGACAGAGACTTTAAACTGCAGTAAAAAGTGATATAAAATAATTCTGATCATCAAAACACTATTTTCACTCGTCACTTCAGGCTTTTTCATTCATAAAATGATTTATTTATCTTAATCTTCTGAGCGCAAAAAAAAAACTAAACAAAAAAACAGGAGGAGGTACATGAGCAAGTTAACTGAAAATTACCTGAAATTAGCATAAAATGTGTTAAGAAAAAAGGTTATAAGAAAACAACCTAAAAATTCATGCAGGCAGCAAACACAGGACTCCTGCATGAAAGTCCGGGTCTAAAAGTCATCCATATATTTTTTTATTCTTGTTAAAAAAATTTTTTTTTTTTTTGCTAATTTCCAGGTAATTTTTTTTTGAGA
>NW_024682599.1:0-210 GCF_008729295.1 Plectropomus leopardus | reverse complement strand
TAGGAGCTAGGAAAGAGCTAGGGATTATCCAAAACTACAAGTGTATCCCTTTCAAACTAATAAAAGCATGTTGAATGCTTCAGTACAAGTAGCAAAAGTGTTTAGATAAGTTTTTTTAACCCTTTGAAACCTGGAACAACATCAGATGCCTTTCACATGCATTTAAACCTTTGAAAACCTGAACATATTGGTTGGACTTCTCTTTTAAAA
>NW_024682598.1:0-368 GCF_008729295.1 Plectropomus leopardus | reverse complement strand
TATTCACTTCACTATTATGTTTCACAAAGAAAACAATTCAAATATGAGAAGCTACAACCGGAGAAAGTTTGTAATTTTTGCCTAAAAAAAATGAACAAAATAAATCAATTATGAAAAAAGTTGCTGAAGAATTTTCTTCATATTAAGCTCTAATGTTAACCCAATACATCAGTCACTTAAAGTACAATGTTCTCATAGAAAATACACAAAAAGTAACTAAAGCTTGTGTGTATTCTTTGGTCAAAGTTGTTCTCACCCTGCAGAAGTCTTCTGGTGAATCAGGAGCTTGAAGCTGCCGTCAGGAGTGACTGAGGTCACTGTGGGTCACCTGGAGGAGGCCATAGATGGAGAGACCCCACATCTTCACA
>NW_024682597.1:0-844 GCF_008729295.1 Plectropomus leopardus | reverse complement strand
CAGATGGGTCAGGCTGAAGACGCATGCCATGTCTCAGAGACAGGGACTGCGTCTCAGAGGATGCCATCTCTGCCGAAAAACTGCCACACAGCCAACACACAGCCAGCCAAACACCGAAAAAAAACCCGCACCAAACTACTGCAAAAACTGCAAAGATCACACAATCACACAGAGATCACAGTAAAAATACGAGGAGGACAACTTAGAGACTCTCAGCATGCAGAGAGACAGACAGAGACAGAGAGACAGACAGACAGAGAGAGAGAGACAGAGAGACAAAGAGAGAGAGACACAAACAGAGACAGAGTGACAGAGACAGACAGAGAGACAGACTGTCCAAACATGTTCTAAGTCTCTGCAGACTTTAGTAAAAAGTACAAAAAAATCACCTGATAATGTGTAAACAAACAAACAAACAAATAAATAAATAAATAAATAAAATGTAAAAACAAGCAAAAAGGTAAACAAGATTTGCTTAAAATATTTATAATCCTGTGACATCACTTGAAATATGTCATTATAATAATTATACATACAGTTTTCCCCTAAATGTTTTTACTCTTTTCACCAGACATTTTTCCTGACTTACAAAAAAAGATTCTAGATCTGCTCATTTCTTGCAATTTGAGGAAGATTTCTTGCAAAGATTGTTGTTTGGCTGCAGACTGAAGCTGTGGTACCTTGTGTGCTGTCTGCTCCTGGTCCTGGTCTTGCTCTGGATCCTGGTCCTGGTCCTGGTCCAGGTCCTGGTTCTTCCAGCGTAGAAACTCTCTGAAGGAGAACGGGTTCAGGTCCTCGGCCTCCACCTCCTCGTCTGCCCACATGAGAGAATATTAATAATTAA
>NW_024682596.1:0-1918 GCF_008729295.1 Plectropomus leopardus | reverse complement strand
AGCAGAGATGCTCCGTCACACTCCAGCACATACTTCTTCACATAACCGCACCCTTTCATACACATCGGCACGTGCGTGCTCACACAAGACCTGCAACTGAGATGGCGCTATAAACACATTGATAAAACCATTTCTATAATAAGCTGTGTTTGTCAAAGTGTCATCCCCTGGCCCCACAGCCATTATCACTGCTGCAACGTTTATAGTGGCTCTTTAAATAAACGGCCCAGGCCTTCATGGCCTACAGTGATACCCATCTCAACGCCCACATACACACACACAGATGCACACACGCTCTCTCTACCCACTACATCTGCGAGCCTTAAACTGCAAGACTTGAAGGGTATATCCTCTTAGATGTGACTGAGGCTTTTGTGTTCTCTCTTTCCATTTTGGTTTTCTTTGTCAAAGAGTAGCTATAATTGACTGTCAGTCAGTTTCTCAGACCATGCATCATGAAAAGCCTGGAAAAAATAGCTATTTTTTAGGATTAGCACAAGATGGATTGTGTGAATTATTATGTTTTCATTTGAATGAATTTGTTACCTGGTAATCACTGGTGGCAAAAAGAAATGGTCCACTTTAAGATGCACTAATTGATATTTCTATATCAACACTGGGTCAAATAATATCTAGTGTCAAAGCTTTAAGAATTAGCGTTGTGACCAGCCAGGTGACTGCTGCACAACAGTTAACATATTGGGGCAATTCTGTACCCAACGTGAATCTGGCATTAGACTAACATTTCTCGGATGGACCAAAATACTCAATGGCTTGAAACATGACTCCAATTTGTAAGCAGTAAGTTAGCTATCATATTCATCATACACACTATATTACAAGTGGCTAAAAAGAATCATCATCTATCAGTTTACCATGAAAAATCACTCTTCCATGCAATCCACTAAAGCCCAACCAGTCATCTGTTGCATCACGTATCTTCCTTTATTCTTGTAACCATAGCAGTTAGAGCTTATCATACAGCTGCTTTTTACAAAGGATACTGACAAGATACATAAATAAAGAAGCCCTATATATTTGAATCATGTGGTCAATATTTTTTGGTTGTTATATCTCGGGACCCACCAGGCAGATGAGACAAGCTGATCATCTCAGCAGCTAGCAGCCAGGTTGGTCAGTATCCATTATTATCTAAATTCTAATCTCAGCAAGACCTTTGGTAATTTTCACTGGCTCTGATGACTCCATAGTGCTTGACATATGATGTAATTGATTTTTGAGATTCTTAAGTTCTTGCTGATATATTAGCTTTACGTTAATTATTTTATTTAATTCTATTTATTAGCTACAGATTTTAGTTAAAGCTACAAGTGGTAATTTTAACAATAGTAATAACTGTTTTGTTGGTGTGTTCGTGCAATGTCACTGACAGGCTGGCCAGGTAGACAATATTACTTAATTACTCATTAAGTCTCTGTCAAATTTGGTACAGACTAATATTATCCATGTTATAGCACTGTTTATGTTATGGTCTGAAAACCCAGGGGGGTTGAAGGACCCAGGAGCGAACACGCAGACAGAGGAGATGAATGAAAAAAAGGTTTTAATGGTCGTAGATAGGGAAGGGTTGGGGAATGTGGGGAAGGGAAGTCCAAGAAGCCGAGCAGATGAAGAGAGCCGGTGGGGCTGGCGAGGCTGGTAGAGACACTAGAGAAACACACGAAAAAACCACAAGCACAAGAGATATCCAAAAATTCAAAGAACCAACACTAGTTATGATAAGGATCACAAAGAGTAAAGCGGTCGATCTAACCATGGGTAGCAGGTAACAATCTGGCCCATGAGTCGAGTGGAGCAGCAGGCTTTATGCTGGGGTTGATTACTGACGAGGTGCAGGTGAGGAAGTGCCCGTGAGCTCCAGCACCCAGAAGCCACGCCCAGCCCCTGCAACACAACC
>NW_024682595.1:0-217 GCF_008729295.1 Plectropomus leopardus | reverse complement strand
CCTCCGCCTCCAAAACTCTGTACAAATCACTTCAGGTGCTGATTTTGTGTCAGCGGCGTTCAAACTCGACACTTCCTGTCCAAAGAGCTACTGAGGCTGCAGGGAAATACCCGAGATGATTTTCACATACGCTCAAAAGTAATTCAGACAAGATGTGCACTGTTTGTGATGTGTAGAAGAGGGCGACACAGGAGTGAGCTTTTACTGCTGTCCACTC
>NW_024682594.1:0-474 GCF_008729295.1 Plectropomus leopardus | reverse complement strand
GGACGAGGTTAGTGCTGTGAGAGGAGCTGCCACCGTGCTGTACCCACGAATAAATCTTCTGTAGAAGTTGGCAAACCCCAGGAAACGTTGCAACTGTTTGCGGGAATCTGGAACTGGCCATGAGGTGACGGCAGAGACCTTTGCAGGATCCATCTCCATACGATTGTGACCGATGATGTACCCAAGGAAGGAGACAGAAGATGCGTGGAAGTTACATTTCTCAGCTTTAACAAACAGGGAGTTCTTGAGGAGGAGCTGTAGGATCGTCTGAACGTGATGGACGTGTTCTTGTCTGGATCGGGAAAATATCAAAATGTCGTCCAGATAAACAAACACAAACTTGTTGAGATAGTCTCTGAGAACGTCGTTAATTAGGGACTGGAAGACTACGGGAGCATTGGTGAGCCCGAAAGGCATCACCAAATATTCATAGTGTCCAGTGGGAGTGTTGAAGGCCGTCTTCCACTCGTCCCC
>NW_024682593.1:0-365 GCF_008729295.1 Plectropomus leopardus | reverse complement strand
CAGAGAAAAGAGTCCAAATACTTAGGTCAATGTGATATTTCTGTTTTTTTTTTTTTAAGTATATATGCACAAAACCCCTTTGTTGTTGTGTTTTACAGTGGGATTTTAGAGTTAGATTAATTTATTGCCATTTGCATCTCTCAAATCAGCTTTTAAGAAAAGGGCAAAACAAAAAAGGTAGTTAAAAAAAATAGCATATAAAAATGAGACATACACTTCATTCATTCATTCATTATTTATTTATTTAAAAAAAAAAAGGTCCATACTAAAAGACAATGAAAAGAAATCAGAGGCACCTGAGCAAAACTTCAGGTGTCAGAGATAGATAGAGAGATTTAAATATATTCACACAAAATAAAATAAAA
>NW_024682592.1:0-372 GCF_008729295.1 Plectropomus leopardus | reverse complement strand
GTTACAAATCAATGAGCTCGGCTGCTTTGTGGTGATATTGGATTTTTACAGGATTTATTGCATCAGTGTGATGAAATGCGTTTTTTTATTTATTTGACTGCATGAGACACACAGACACTCCTGATTATTCGGTCTCACATGGATTTCCATGACATTCAAATTCACTGAATCACAATATAACACATTTCAAACAACAGGGCAATTCAAGGTGCTCTATAGAGCAATTAAAATATAAAATATAATAAGGGATACAGATTTACAATAAAAGACTAAAGACATAAGATCTAAAAGGTAAAATTAATTCCTAAATTATTTCTAAAAATTAAAATTAAAACCATGATTAAAAACAGTGCAAGTGCAGCAAGAGGTGCA
>NW_024682591.1:0-283 GCF_008729295.1 Plectropomus leopardus | reverse complement strand
TTTGGTTTGTTACAGTCGCTCTGATAGAGAATTATCACAAGCAGAAACAAGTACCAGCACAAATGGATGTAAATATAAATGTTAAAGTAAAAAGTAATAGTAAGTACAAAAAATGTAAATAATTCATTCATGTATAATAAGTTGAGTACGTACATTTGTAAAATTAAAGATGTAAAGAAATACAGTCATAGACAATAAGCACTAATATGCTATTTAAATTATTTACAAATTTATTACGATTTTATGAATTCATGTTTGTGTGTGTGTGTGTGCTGAAAATATA
>NW_024682590.1:0-418 GCF_008729295.1 Plectropomus leopardus | reverse complement strand
AATGGTACAAAGAAAAAAGTGAATTAAATATTGAAATGACAAAGTGGCATCATCAAAACTACTACTACTTGGTGACTTAAAGCGAAAACTAAGATGGAAATTAGTACAAAAAAGACATTTTCTACTTATTTTCTAGCCTTATTTTTTTTTAGATTTTTACTTATCAACAACTAGTCTACTCTATTCTACATGGTCATCTGGTTGTATTTTGGTTTTGTAAGTTCACATAAATCAGTGAAAAAAATATTATAAATAGTATCTATATATACACTCGGGGAAGATACTGTTGCCTGAAACTTTACCAGTCCTGTTTGAGCGCGTTTTTATCGGACACCGTCTAGCCTTGTCAATGTGGAAGGTGGCTTTGGCGCCATACTCGTGAACCAAAAGCCCTAACGGAGTGGACGTATTCGACAAG
>NW_024682589.1:0-663 GCF_008729295.1 Plectropomus leopardus | reverse complement strand
TAGGGTTCAGTTGATGTTGGTGTTCTAAGTGTTGTTCTAAAGCTTTCTGTTGGTTAGTGTTCTTTGTGTTGTTCTTGGGAATCTGTTGTTTTTCTTTGTGTTGTTCTAAAGGGTTCTGTTGGTTAGGGTTCTTTGTGTTCTGAAGGGTTCTGTTTGTGTTCGTGTTGTTCTAAAGGCTTCTGTTGGTGTTCTTCATGCTGTTCTAAAGCTTTCTGTGTTGTTCTAAAGGGTTCTGTTGGTGTTCTTTGTGCTGTTCTAAAGGGGTCTGTTGGTGTTGGTGTTCTCTATGTTGTTCTAAAGGGTTCTGTTGGCATCCTTCAGAGTTTTGCAGAGCAGCGCTTTGCGTAGAACAGGAGCTCTCTCTGATGATATTCATTGTTCTGTAGGACATCAGGAACACAGTGGGGAACGTTCCCATGGAGTGGTACAGAGACTTCCCTCACATCGGCTACGACCTGGACGGCAGAAAAATCTACAAACCGATCAGGAACAAGGACGAGCTCGACGACTTCCTGGACAAGATGGAGAACCCCGACTACTGGTGAGCTAGCTCAATGCTAGCTGTCCCATTGACTTAAACAGGGAATGCTAACCATGCTAACCTGCAGGTTCCAGGTCAAAGGGACAGTTCAGAGTTCTAAACCCTCATCCAGCGCCGTGTTA
>NW_024682588.1:0-770 GCF_008729295.1 Plectropomus leopardus | reverse complement strand
TTCGCACTTACATCTCGCCGTGCAGATGGCAAGATGTGACTGTTTTCCTTCTACTGTGGCGTTGCTAAAACTGAGCTAAGAAAGCTATAAAGTAAACTATACACAAACGCCATGTGAAGATCATAAGCTAGCAGCCTTATTTTGCGCGGCTGTATTCTTGATCTGCAGTCAGTTGTGAGATGCCTTTATTTATTACTGATGACTGTAAATTGCCATTGTATGGACACAGTAGTAGACTGACTAAAATAATGATGGCCAATTCACCTTATTGTAAGCACTTGGCATTACTGTTCTGAGATGAGGCATAATTAAAAGCTTGGAAACTTTGTTATCCTTATATGGATAATAGGACATTATACTTTTTTATGCGTGTTTATCATTATACGTTCAAACAGTGTCATTGTTGCAGTCAGTATATCATGAAATTGTTCCTTCAGGTATGAACGAGGAACAGATCCAGCTTCTACCCACATGAAGAGACGACCAGGGCCTGCAGAGCTGGAAGATCCTGCTTTGGACTTCACTCACTGCACACTATGGTAAGTAACATCTTTGACCATCACCATGACACATTTTGTCTATATTGTGATATACCTCACATCCCCTGGCTTTGTAATTCCCAAACACTTGTACTGTACCTACTTGCTTGGCCTATATTATTCTTTATAGTATTTCGCTCACTCTCCTCCCTAGTTGTAACTTTGGGAATGGGTAAAATACTGGCCCCCATTCAGTTGTACTGGGGAGTTGGAAATTACAAATAGCTCCTT
>NW_024682587.1:0-716 GCF_008729295.1 Plectropomus leopardus | reverse complement strand
GGTGCGGAGGTGGAGGAAGGTCAGGTGACTGAAATGGAGGGAAAGGAATTAAAGCTGATGAGGGAAACTTTCTTTTTGCTTTACTTTTTGATGTGCTCAAGTATGTACTGCTGCACAGAGTAAGCATAAAATTGGGGCAGACTATTTCACTATAACATCTCACCTCAAACTTTGACCCTCTCACTATAGAAATACACAAAACAACCACAAAGAGACACAAAATGACACAAAAAGGACACAAAAGATACAAAAAATTATCCCAATAACACACAAAACAACCCCAAAGAGACACAAAATGACCAAAAAAAAGACCCAAATTCACATCAAAGAAACCGAGATGACTATAAAAAGACACATAACAACCAGAAAGACATAAAATTACCCAAAAAGGACACAAAATTGCCTCAAAGAGATAAAAAAAGTATCACAATAAGACACAAAATTATTTCTGAGACCAAAAATGACTGCAAACCCCCCACAAAACAACCACAAGGAGACACAAAATGACCAAAAAAGACAGAATATAAAGAGACAAAGTTATTGCAATAACACACAAATTCACATCAAAGAAACCCAAACAACTATAAAAAAGACATAAAATTACCAAAAAGGGACACAAAATTGCCTGAAAGATTTAAAAAATGATCCCAATAAGACACAAAACAACCACAAAGAGACACAACATGACTGAAAAAAACCCCACACAATTACCTCAA
>NW_024682586.1:0-439 GCF_008729295.1 Plectropomus leopardus | reverse complement strand
AGAACTGTTTGATCCGAAAAAAGCAGACGTCAAATAGGCCAGGACAAAGTGGTAGAGAGACCACAGTGCAAATGAAGGGAGAAAATTAAGCTGATTTTAATCATATTTCTATATTGTTTTAGTTGACATCATGCTGTTAATTTCATGTTTAGTTATGTTTATATCAACAGAATTATTAAAGGTCAAGATATTGCCCTCAAATGTTGTGTTTTGTCCACAACCTAAAAATATTAAGTTTACTGTCATAGAAGTGTAAAGAAACCAAAACAATAGATACATTTTTTTCTTAATAAAATAACTTGAATTGATTATAAGATTACCAAATTAGTTGGTGACTAATTTAATGGTCAACAAATTTAAATGTATTTGTATTTATTTTCTTTTTGCATTTCATGTTAAGTATCTTTGAGTAGAAAGGTGCTATACAAGGCCTTTCAAT
>NW_024682585.1:0-2655 GCF_008729295.1 Plectropomus leopardus | reverse complement strand
GTACTGGGAGAGACTACTGGCCAAAGAATGCAGGTCCGTCATGCAGTGTTTTGAATATTGGTCCAATTTGTCATTTAATGTTTTAAATATCTTTGGGTTTGATGGCTCATACAGCTTGTGTGCTATTTGAAATCAGCTGCACTGCAACGTGACTGGTTGGTGAAGACAAACCATCATGAGGTCACAAGTTCAGGCCAACCTTGACCACTTGTATGAGTGATTGATTTGTCAATTGATTTTCTTCTGTATGTATTGATATTTGTTTATTATTTTTTGGTCCAGGCTTTACAGGCTGAGAAACAACCACAGGATCTCTGTAGCTGCTGCCTCCAAGCTGCTGTCAAACATGATGCTGGGTTACAGAGGCATGGGGCTCTCCATGGGGAGCATGATCTGTGGATGGGACAAAGAGGTAAGCTCTGTGTGTGTTTACAATCTGCAGTAAAATATTGTTATCTTTTTTTAACTTCCCATGAGGCAGATTTTTAAAAATAATAACTCATTTATTTATATTTACATGGCCATATTAATTGCAAAAACTATTAAAATATAGTCACCACTGTGATAACAAATAAACATTTATTTATTAGGGCACCAGATCAGATTTTCACAAAACTATTAATGTGGCCAAAAGCGCTCATGATAATGTTTTTATGGGGAAATCTATGCATTTTTTTTTTTAAAAATCTGTCAGTCAAATTATTTCATCCTAAACTTTGTTTATAAGGCATTTTTTCTATTTTTTTATTTTTATTTTTTGCAAATAATTGCACCGAGTACAAGTGTAGGGATGAGGAGAGAGTCGGTAATCATAACTGCAAAAGCACACAAAAAGAGCAATTACACTTGTTGGAAAGAGAAAAGGCGAATAGATGGCGTTGGGGGAATGCGACAAAGCAAATAATGGATTGAAGCTAAAATTATTTAAGAAGTGCTGGATTATTTACACAATAAATCATGTGATATAATGTGATATTGATATTCTGTTTTTAAATATCCCAATAACTGTGAATTTGTCAGTAATTGTATTTTTGTATAATTTTGTATAATTGTCCCACACCTAAATCAATTTAAAATAAAAGGCTGCATTTAGAGGGAAAAAAATCTATATAAAGCAACCAATTAACAAATAGTGATCAAAACAGGAAAGAGAGTACAGACTGTAAAAATGTTATTTGGTTTACAATGTATCACATCTGGAAGAAACGCATAAAACAACGTATTTAAATATTGACTATTTTTCAATTTGACACATAAAAGGTACCGTATTCTGAAACCACCAGCTGACATATGTCTCAAAATTCATGCATTAAAATTTAATTTCTTTAATAGTCAGATACAATCCTGAAAACATTAGAACTTACAAATGTACACTGTAGAAATGGAGCAGCCCATTACATTTGAAAACATCACCCAAAAAGATAGCAGTAATGTTACTTTTGCCACATCAGTATGTAGAAGTACTGTTGTATCCTTTTAGGTGTGTATATAAAATATTTTTTTTTCTGCCAACCATTAAATGAGTAACTCCGTCCTCTCCAGGGCCCTGGTCTGTACTATGTGGATGATAATGGGACGCGTCTGTCTGGCCGCATGTTCTCTACCGGCTGTGGTAACAGTTACGCCTACGGCGTGGTGGACAGCGGTTACCGGGACGACATGACTGTGGAGGAGGCGTATGATCTGGGCCTTCGGGGCATTGCTCATGCCACACACAGAGACGCTTACTCTGGAGGGTTTGTCAACAGTAAGTTGAATTACTTTTTTTAAATTTTGCATTTTAAGGGGTGTTTTGCAGATCTTAAACCAGCTTTGCATCACAAAATTATGGGTAGTGTGTTTAAATGAACTTTGGTAAACTGTCCTACATATTTGCCAGCATCCAGATCGTTCTGCTCATTTGAATTTTGGGCTGTTGCTCAAACTACAGAATGTAGTTCCTCTTTTTGGGATACCCAACACTACCACGGACACAAAGAGTAAAGAATCAGGTAGAGAGACATCAGCCCCTCTCTCTCATACCAGAGGTGCGGGCTTGCAGCTTGACTTGGACTATACCACTATACACAACTATACCACAACGTCTGTTGCACTGCTAAACAAACACAGCAAAAACACTGAATCTCCACATTAAACTAAAACCGCAACCTGGTTCGCACACATCCAAGGAGATTTGTTGCATATTGTTCCCCGTCTTTGTTTCTCTCCTCATCTTCTGTCATATCTCACATCAAATAAAAACATAACATGCAAAAAAATATATTTTTAGCAAAGCATAAATGCTGTAAAGTCAGGAAATGTATAAAGCTGTGGTCTGTAAGCACTTGGATAAGGGTAATTTGTCATTTTTGTCCCAATGTGTAAATTTGTGAGAATACTATAACAATAACTTTATTTATATAGCACCTTTAAAAACAGTTGTTTACAAACTGCTTTAACAGGCAAAGCAACTCAGGGAATAATAAAAATAAACATTATCAAACA
Source organism: Plectropomus leopardus (assembly GCF_008729295.1). Lineage (NCBI taxonomy): Eukaryota > Metazoa > Chordata > Actinopteri > Perciformes > Serranidae > Plectropomus > Plectropomus leopardus. The sequence goes on along the minus strand of NW_024682585.1, from coordinate 171 downwards.
TGCCAAACAGAGAGAAGTCTAGAGCAGTCAAACAAAAAGGCCTACACAAAATGCGTATACAAAAGGTCAACAAGAATAAAGCAAATAAAAGGAGTAAAACTAATAAAACAAGCAGATCACAAAAAGGCAGTTAAAGTACTAAATGAAAAAAGTTTTAGAAAATACAAGAAT
>NW_024682584.1:0-1494 GCF_008729295.1 Plectropomus leopardus | reverse complement strand
GGCGTCACAGAGTGCAGGACCACGTACGGCTCAGCTGGAGGAGACATCAGGACGACGGTTGTTACTGATATTTGTATCATTTAGTATCATGTATTAGTACTGGCAGTTTTAAACTAGCAGTAGTATCAGTAGTAGCAGCTGCAGTAGTGTCAGTATCAGGTGATCCAGTCTTATGTAATAATATATAATATAATACAGTTTTTCACCATGTGTACAACTACAGTCATACAGTACTTAAAAAATACTTATTTCACTTAGTTTTCTTGAGAGAAGTGAATAAATCGCTGAGACAAAGATTAGAAAAATGTTTTTACCATCACAGACTACATTTAACTACGTTTACTGTGTTTTTATATCTATGTCTTGTACACAATCAAAGTTCAGTTATTTCTCTGAAATATCAGCGTATTTTCATGTGACGCTGTGAGGACAGAGCAGCTTGGTTCTTATTTTCCCTAAAAACTTACTTTTGTTTCTACTTTTTTACATTTTTACATGTGGAGTCACGTTCTGATGTTTGACTTGTGCTACAGAAATAAAATAATTCACATTAAATAACTAACGAGAACTTTACGGACAAAAATGAGAATCTGATGGCGAAACATCATCAGGTTATAAATAAGTGTTATTAAGAGTTTTACCACCAGGGGGTGACACCTCCGTGTTTAAGGTCATACTTTGTAAAATTATAAAAATAAACTGTTGCTGTGTGATAACAGTGATACACATTTAAAACGTTTCCATCAGACAGGACGAGTCAAAAAGATCAATAAGTTCATGAAGAACACAAACATTTTTTATATGAAACTTCATATCAGCAGTTTGAACAGTCAGTCAGGCGGATCAATACAGCTGATGCTGAGTGATGCAGTATTAATATTCACATTATTGATTCATTAATCAATAATGTGATGATTCATTAATCAATAATGTGATGATTCATTAATCAATAATGTGTTGATGTCGATGTTACAGAAACAGTAACTCACCTGATTTAGTCACAGCATTATTGTAGTCATTCCCGACGTTGTGTACGCAGTACCTCTCCTTCTCTGCTCTCGTCTGAGCCAGTAATGAAGGATTGTTGTTCCAGTTCTCAGCGTTCTTCACGCCGTACTCAGTGTATCCGACAAACTTCCCCACACTGCTGCTGAACCTGGTGAACTCCTCCTTGTTGTAATAATAAGAGCGGATGTACTCGATGTCCTTTGATTTAGTGCCGTTAAACACACAACGAGTCACCGCGTAGTTCAGAAATCCATCTGAAGAAGAAAAACAGATCAACTCTGTGAGAAAATACAGTTTAAACTACAGGAACACTATTGATCACTGATCAGTGTATTGAGCAGTGATCAGTGTACTGATCACAGTATTGATCAGAGTATTGATGAGTGTATTGATGAGTGATGAGTGTATTGATCACAGTATTGATGAGTGTATTGATCAGTGATCAGAGTATTGATGAGTGTGTTGATCAGAGTATTGATGAGTGTA
>NW_024682583.1:0-2148 GCF_008729295.1 Plectropomus leopardus | reverse complement strand
CTCCCTCTGTCTCCCCCTCTCTCCCTCTGTCTCCCCCTCTCTCGGTTGTAATTCCAGTGTGTGGTTTTAATAACAGGTGGCAGCAGAGTAAAGTCAGTCTGGCCTGCAGCCCTCACACCCACTGAATTCACTTAATACATCATTACGGCGAATTTCAGGTCTTTCTGTGGTGTTTTTTTGATGTCTTTTGCTCGTCTGTCTCACGGAGCAGATACGCTTCTCTTTCTATAAATGTAACTCTGACGAATGTCCACGCTCCGTCTGGTGTCCCAGTTTTCCCCCTTTATTTTCTGCAAGGCCGCGTCTGCACGTATACAGGTAAACGACTTTCGTTCCACACTGATGTAAAAACAAGCACTCAGCGGCGCCGGCGTCACCTCGCTGCAAAGATGATACAGTGTATGCAGACTAACGACACTTTTTCAAAGCACCGACAAGAGATGAATGGACTTAGGCGAAGTACAGGCCGTATAATGATCGGGCCAATTTTGCCCCCCCCCAACCAAAGTCAGCAAAGGCCGATTATCTGATGGTTTTGAAGATTATGTTTCCAGATTGTCCTTTAGTGTGAAATTTATGAAATCATAAATATAAGACATATTCAATATTTAGGATCAGCAATCCTGTTTCCATCTGATTCAAAAGAAATCAAATTATCCAGGTTTCAAAGGGTTAAAATATTAAACAAGGTTTTCCTCTTTTATCATTTCAAATCTGAACTTTCATGATTTCATGTTGTGTTGAAAAAGGCAAACTCAGAACATTTACAGCGAGGAATTTATGCACTGAAACCAAAAATAACCAGAGGACACAGAGACCTGATTTACAGGTGGTCACTTCCTGTGGAGCGCTCACACACACACACAGACAAACAAACACACACACACACACACACACACACGCGCACACACACACACACACACAGGTACGACACAATTATTAGGGGTTAAACTCTGTTTTCACAAAACACACACTTGAGGTAAATGATTATTAGCAAGGGGCCCCTTCTCACACACATACACACACACACACACACACACACACACTCCTCCTGTCTTCTACAGTAGCGTAAACTTCAAACAGCCAATAGCTTCCGTTCATAAAGAGCCCATTACACACACACACACACACACACACACACACACACACACACATTAAACCTTTGCTGAGGCGCTGAAAGGCAGTAATGAGAAAGCAGCAGGTAGGCTCTCTGTTTCATCCTCCCTCTCTCTCTCTCTCTCTCTCTCTCTCGCTCACACACACACACACACACACACACACACACCGAGGCTGTCTCGCTGTGTGTGATGACAGACAGCTGTGTGTTCAGGTTTTACAGCCTGAGAGGAAGTGCAAAGTCGACAACAGAGCGACATCAAAGCAGCTGCTACTGTTTCCAGTAAAGTTGGTGTTTAATCCAACAAACGCTCATTTTGGTTCAGTTTCATCTCAAACTGTGAAATTACAGCAAGTTTACCTCCAAACAGAGACACGCGCAGTGACGACAAATTCACTCACACAGGGTTTGTTTTCCTTAAATTCTTGTTTATGTCTCGAGACTCATACCTGAGGAGGCTTCTCTGCCCCCCCACATAACCCTGCACCACATATCAATACAGTAAGCACAAGGATGTACACTGAATGACTTTTCATGAGCCTTTCATCCATAGCACTCAGAAAAAATGTCTAAAATTTACATGACAAAAAATATCAACTGCAAGCAGCTACAAACAGGAAAGTCTTGCACCGAGAGGACAGAAATCTTGACGCATATTTCCTCTTTTTCAGAGCAGTTTGATCTATTTTCAGTTGCAAAGCTAACAGAGCCGAGTGACAATACAGGTGCATCTAAAAAAAGGATATTTTGAAAAAATGTGTCACATATGACATATTTTCACTGTGCACTTTTGGTTAATTTAGACTGAACATATTTGCACTGCAACTCTAATTTTTGCACAACATTTGTGTTCTCTCTATTCTATTTTTCATTTTATATTTTACATTGCTTATTTATTTTTTATTTTATATCTTATTTTATTTAAGGTTAGTATTTCTATTCTTCCTCTATGTTTGTTGTTTTGCACCAAAACAAGTAAAATTCATTGAATGTGTAAATGTGCTTGGCAATAAAACCTGATTCTGATTCTG
>NW_024682582.1:0-252 GCF_008729295.1 Plectropomus leopardus | reverse complement strand
GGGACGAGCGAGAGCAGAAATAAAACAAATTTTTGTTTTTTTGCTAAATTTCCGCCTGCCTCTCCTCTCGAGTGTGAGGTCTCATCTCCACAAGAGGTGTCGAATAAAGTGTGAAAACTCCTCAACGCTGCGACACGAGGACACACAGAGACGAGCAACACAGACGGACGGACAGAGGGACAGAGGGGATGATGGGGGACAGATTCATCAAAGAGAGGATTTATTGAAAAGTGATTGACAGGCAGAGAGAGA
>NW_024682581.1:0-403 GCF_008729295.1 Plectropomus leopardus | reverse complement strand
AGCTCGCCTCGCCGACGACTCCGGCGACTGCCAACGACATCATCCCCCGCTGGACCGCAGCTGCGCCTCAGGTCTGCTCTCTGCCGAAACCACTTTGCTGTAATCCGCTGTTAGAGCTTTAAACTGAACGTGCCAAAAAAATTTCAAAAAGGGAAGTAACAAACAAACAAAGTAAAATATAAGCAAGAAAAACACCAGAATGCATATCAGACATTTTCAGTTTTTCATGTTCAAAAAGGACTAACAGAGAATTAATACTTATAAAATCATAGGTAAAATCATAACCAGGTTTTTAAAAAAAGTAGATTTTGATTTATGAATATTTATAATTCCTGCACCAATTTTCACTATAAACACCTTGAACTAAACAAACAAGAATTAAGACAAAAACAAGAACACATTG
>NW_024682580.1:0-233 GCF_008729295.1 Plectropomus leopardus | reverse complement strand
CCTCAAACGGACTCACCTGTTTAATTTAAGCACCCTTTGACTTCCTCTGCCTCAGGAAGGACTCTTTGTTTCCTCGTTTTCGCTCGGGCAGAAGCTCCAGCAGCTCTCTGCGCCTGTTTGTTGGTTGTCAGGAAGATTTGAGGCGTCTCACGAGGATGTTTTATAAGCGTCTCAGTGTTTTTCTCTGCTGTTTTCTGAGGATGTTGCAGGACACGTAGACTTTATTACATTGT
>NW_024682579.1:0-246 GCF_008729295.1 Plectropomus leopardus | reverse complement strand
TCTCAACACTCTCTGAAGCAGAAAGCAAAGCCAGCGATGCTGGTAAAGCATTTTGGTGATGGCCTCCTTAAACTTTTTTTCTGCATTATCTTTCTTTCTTTCTTTGCAATATATAAAACAAGGTGATGAATCATGTTTGAGTAATACCAAAGGTAATATGAAAAAGTATCAGTTGGATATTGACTCCATTGTTAAACTAAATGTGGGTGAAATCAATCAGATTATGGAGTGGCTGTTCTTCAACAA
>NW_024682578.1:0-759 GCF_008729295.1 Plectropomus leopardus | reverse complement strand
ACACACACACACACACACACACACACAGTCAGATACACACACACACTCACTCTCAGCAGCAGAAGTTGACCTCTGAACTTTTCACTCAGCGAGGCTTTTAGTTTAACCCCCCCACCGTGTGTGTGTGTGTGCACTGACCTCGGACTTGTAAAAGAATAACAGGAAGCCTTGTCACTCTGTGTGTGTGTGTGTGTGTGTGTGTGTGTGTCTGTGTGTGTGTGTATCTGTGTGTGTGTGTGTATCTGTGTATGTGTGTGTGTATCTGTGTGTGTGTGTGTGTATCTGTGTGTGTGTGTGTATCTGTGTGTGTGTGTATGTGTGTGTGTGTGTGTGTGTATCTGTGTATGTGTGTGTATGTGTGTGTGTGTGTATCTGTGTGTGTGTGTGTATCTGTGTATGTGTGTGTATGTGTGTGTGTGTGTGTGTGTGTGTGTTTTTGTCTCTGAGCTCATTTCATTACTCAAATACTTAAATCCTCCGTGAATCCAACATTACTCTAACCCTAACCCTAAAATCTGAAGCAGCTGAAGCTCGACGGTCAAAAAGTAAATAAACAGATAAAAAATGAAACTGAAAAGACAAAAGAACGAAGAGTAAAAGCAGAAACATGAGCTAAATATTTCGGAGATATCTGAGCTCGCCCTCGTCAAAGTGCTGCTGCTCTTCTCTTTTTAAATCTCCCAACAAATATTTAACTTTTTCTCCCAAATTTTTGTCACTTTTTAACATTTTTTAAATTTATTTTAAATAAAGACCTAA
>NW_024682577.1:0-338 GCF_008729295.1 Plectropomus leopardus | reverse complement strand
GCCGTCAGCCGCCACGTAGACCGGTAACCCTGAGGTCACATGACGCCCTGGAGAACTGACCCCAGATCTGCTCTCGACTGCCTTTTAACCTGTGGAGGAAGAAATATGACTTATTCATCATTAAATACATCAGTAAAAGATGAAAAATATGATTGAATATAGCAGGTAATACAGAAAAAAACAGTAAATAAATGATTCTAATTAATTTGGCCGTATATTTAAAATTCTTTCAACCTTTATGATTGAAGGTGCAATCCTTTTTTTCACAATTACCAAAACAAAAAATAAGAAATATAAAAGAGATATACTAACAGAGAAAAGGCAGTACCATTAAAAAA
>NW_024682576.1:0-291 GCF_008729295.1 Plectropomus leopardus | reverse complement strand
TGTAAAAGTAGGAGCAGCCTCCAGTAACTTTAGCTCTACATTGCAGCTTCATGATAAAGTGTAGGAGGAGGAACTGTTGGCAGCCTGTGTTCAAGTACATGCAGTTGTGTGTTCGATGTGTTAGCAACATACAGTGTGATGGTATCTTAAGGCTTGTGTTAATTTTGCCTTCTTCTTATGGGCTAAATTATGTTCATAATTTGTAAGTTACTGTGCCATTATTTTGTTTGTTAAGATCATATGTCAGATCTTAACTGGATTTAAACTATGCAGCAGTACCATGAATGGACA
>NW_024682575.1:0-520 GCF_008729295.1 Plectropomus leopardus | reverse complement strand
TTGGGGAGCGACACATTCTTATCTAAACTGATAAAATTAGCGCGTCCACCGGGGTGTTGTATTTCCATCAGTGCCGATTGGAGCAGGAGCTGTTTGATACCCAAGACTACAGCGGAGTCATTTGACCCAGGAGTGAGTGCCGATGTAATCTTACCCATTAGATGAAAAAGCGAGATGTTAGCAGGTGTTAGTGGGTTTTTGTGCAGCAGGGAAGGAGCTTTGGTTAGTTAGTTCCAGCAAACATCAACTCTCATTGGGTTGTAAAAAATGATTACTTTCCTGATGTTTGTCAGAGAAAAAAGTCTTATTTTCTTCTAGCTCTGTCAGTCCTTCACATTGTACATTAAATTATGAAACTTGTCAGATATTTACTTACCGGTGCAAAAAGCCAGCATCAGTCAGTGCAGATGGACGCTGTGCTGAAGCACAAATGTGAGCAGTGTGTTGGATTTGCAGCCTCTTTAGCTCCTGGTGTTTGTTTTGACACTCTCACAGAATAGACCACTGTTACATTACTGTG
>NW_024682574.1:0-741 GCF_008729295.1 Plectropomus leopardus | reverse complement strand
TTTTTGACCTTAACAATATGAAAGTGACAATTTTGTTTCCGCAGTGTATTTTCGACTTATTGTAGGAGCTGAGCTGGAAATTCACAGATGAAACAAAAATACAAAATCTGGCCAAAATTTAGGCCATATGCATGAACACAGCCAAAATAATAAAAAATAGTCCCTAAGGGTTGATGTCATACTTAACCTGCAAAATAACCATTTGTATATCAGTTTGTCACCGCAACTTACCTTGAATTTGTGGAAAAAAAAAATTGTGTCTGTATTTTTTACGGTGGCAGAAATGTGGAGACAAATAATCTTCAAATAGTCATTATGCAGATAAAGTATGACTTTTCAACACTAATGTCAATACACTTCTCAAACTCACTCTCGTGCTATTTGAATTTGTTAAAATATTAGTTTTGGTATGTATTTTGTTCATGAAAGTGAAAGTGCTGCAGAAAGTGTTTCCATTCCTCATAGTCTTTTTCGTTTTTTTTCATGTTTTGTTTTTCTCGTTTGTTATTTTAGATCTCGTACGGGGCGTTTCTGTTTCAACCTTAAGTGAACCTCCTTTTAACTCCTCGCACTTCTCCATTCTGCACTGTTTCATTTAACCGTCTGAAACCTCAGCAGAAAACATGGGAGGAAGACATGAGCAATGAAAGAAGAAATGACCACAAAGATTAGCAAGAAATGTGTAAAAAGTACAAGAAAAATACCCGAAAAAAGTAAAATAAAATTAAAAAAATATATATA
>NW_024682573.1:0-318 GCF_008729295.1 Plectropomus leopardus | reverse complement strand
CCTGCACACTGGAAACTAAGACATGTTTAGCCTCTTAGCAACTGGATTGGCATCGGTTTTCTTGTGCTGTTTTCACAAGCATTTAAACTTCTGAAACCTGAGAAATTTGGTCTGATTTCTCACTTTGAATATGCAAATCAAGGCAATGAGCAATGTGGCTAGAAATGTCTCACAAATTGCAAAAAATTTGTAAAATATGACAAGAAAATTATCCGATGGGGGACTGTAGATTTTTTTACCCAATTTCTTGTTGATTTTTGGCCATTTTTCATTTTTTTTCATTACATTTTTTAATTTATTTTAATTTTAGATATTTTT
>NW_024682572.1:0-1219 GCF_008729295.1 Plectropomus leopardus | reverse complement strand
CAATAAAATTATTCTTATTATTTTAGGTTATGCACCGATAAAAAAAAAAATGCCCCTAAATCCTATACACTGGACCTTTAAGTTTTTATTAAAAGGCCCTTTAGGTATTTAAAAGATTACCAAGGATCTATGTTTCTGGAAAATGAATATCAAATTCTGTGGCTCAGATGTAATGATTTTGTAGGAGAGGAACCAAATAAAGAGGGCTTTGCACAAACAGCAGGGGCTGCCTAGAAAGCCTGGCTCAGGGCAAAATTTCCACAGCTTATTAGATGCCCCACTTTACCCCCCAAAATTATGCTAGCATGAATAACCAAATGAAATGCCCACCAAGGTAAAGGCGGAGGATTTAAGTGTCAGAGGGTAGCCAGCTGATCTACTGTTTCATGATGGGGATTTTAAAATCCAACGTCATCCTGTGTGTCAGCAATGAGCATCACATGCCTGGAATAGGATTGGGAATCCCCTAACCTATTTAGGATGGGCCCATTTCAGCGGGTGGAGCCATGGCAGCAGCAAATATAGGCTAATGTTACAAAAATTAAAATGGTAATTGAGTAAAAGAGCAGTGAGTGTGACAATGTGTATTATCAGCTGTTCACATAAAGATAGACACAAGGGCCCCACCAGACATTTTGGGCCCACCAGAACTCAGCTCAACAACAGCTCTGACACACAAATGACTGTAATCCCGAGCATGTTGGGGCCCTGTCAAGCTCTGGGCCCCCTAAATCATTCACAGTGAAGTAAACAGTATGAGCCTCACAAAGAGCAGTTATTGCAGCAATTTGTATTACTTAATATTTTTTTATGTGTTCCTGTTCCCTATTCTGTTTACCCATCTACATTTTTGCCATGTATATTTTTTGGAAGTGAAGTTCAACTGACTTTTCAGCACCATCACAACATTGCCTATGAAGACTTTTCACAGAGGCAAATGAGCACATAAGTTTACAGAGAGCCACTGCCTGCTTATGTACAATGGTGTTTTCCTGTTTTGTTTTGTTTTGTTTTCTGAGATTGTTCATACACTATCCAACCTCAAGCTGCAGATCTAAACATTTTGTTAGATATAACAGTTTGAACAGTGGAGAAATGAAAATAAGAAGAAGAGATTATCCTGTATTACCTATTTTTTAAGCATTTTTTTTGTGTGTCAGGCGGGGGGCAGCGTGGCTTTTAGGGCTCCAGCTTGAATGGTTACTCAAATGCCCTGAAT
>NW_024682571.1:0-393 GCF_008729295.1 Plectropomus leopardus | reverse complement strand
AGCCATTAGTAAAGCCATTAATTACATTCAGGATTTTTGCACTGCAGGCCCCAGATCAACAGCTCCTTTAGCCTACGACAGCGTTCACACTGGCACAATCATTACACACTGCAAGTGGGCTAACTAGGATTTTTAACCCAAGGCTGGTGGAAGTGCAGTGTGAATTGTAAAGTCCTAAGTTTAGGTCCCCTCTGGGTTAACAGTGTGTGTGTGTGTGTGTGTGTGTGTGTGCGCACGCGTGTGTGTGTGTGTGGAAAGGGCTCAGGTTCAAGATAAGAACAGCCCTGGGCAAAGAGAATGAACACTTTCATGGCATCAGTTTGATAATTGGGACTTTAACCGTGTCAAATATCTTTACCTCTCTGCAGTGACTCACAGTCAGCGCAGTGATGG
>NW_024682570.1:0-351 GCF_008729295.1 Plectropomus leopardus | reverse complement strand
AAAGTTCAGCAGCGGTGAGGTTTGATGGCTGCTGACAGACAATTGAAGAAAAAAAAAAAGTTTCTGTTGTTGCTCAGCTTCGACTAAAAACAAAAGGTCTGTTGTTGATGTGTCAGTCAGAACGCTGTGTATTGTGGAGGCGACATTACCTCATCAGCAGCCAATCACTGACAAGGTCATTCCTGCAGGTGTTGAGCTCGTCAATGACACACGCTCAGTTAGTTTCAGTGTTTTCTTGGCCCGCTGCTCGATGATGTGGCTTCCATAGAAAAGAGGAAAATGGGGACTTTGTGCAGCTTACTGCATGATGGTACCTGAGTTGTGTTTTTTTACTGTTAGTAGTTTCCAAGG
>NW_024682569.1:0-554 GCF_008729295.1 Plectropomus leopardus | reverse complement strand
AGTACAAATGTCTTATATGCAAAAAAATATCAAAGTAAAAGTACTCCTTCTGCAGTAAAGTGTCTCTTGTGACTGATACGTTAACCTTCAAATGTATACACTTTTATGTCTCTTTCACACAAAGTAAAAAACAACAAAACAAAAAAAAACAAAAAGAACATGCCCTTGATAAAGTGCTTTAAAATTTCAATTCTGTAACATAATTCTAAGAATGTAATTATGATAATTAGAAATATCATTTTCCCCTACTTTTTTTCCGAATTCCTTTTGATTTGTGGAACATCTCTGACCAAGATGCTAATTTCTTTTCTTTTTTTTCCATCTGAAAGCAGCACAAGAAAAGTGACATTGCTCCAGGTTTCAAATGTTTTATTATCATAACTATTATTCCAAACTGACCAAACCTTCGACCTTGACCCTACTACATTCATGGGAAAAAAATCATCATCATCAATGCTACATGATAAAAAGTTCATACAAAAGATTATGACAGTGCCAAAGTTGATCGGAAAAAATACAGTATATATTGAATTGGTTTTATGAAAGAAAACCTT
>NW_024682568.1:0-325 GCF_008729295.1 Plectropomus leopardus | reverse complement strand
CCATTCTCTGTGTTATTGTATACTGGTGGACAGCCAGACACGCAGACATGACAGGTGATCATTCAGACATCATTGCAGATATCTGCTGTTAACTTAGCATCAGCATTTTGCTTGTTATAATATCTGAGTTATGCAACCATCAACCATGAGTATCACCTTTTAGTGTCTCCTGAATATGGGTTCTGTTGTGCTCTAAGCTTCTTGCATGAAATTTGAGTATTTGAATTTTTTTTTTTTTTTTTCTTTGGTTGTTTCGTTTTTTGTTTTTCTGTTTTGTTTTTTTTTCTATCTAGAGCCAATGATATCAGACACCTACACAAAAGCC
>NW_024682567.1:0-360 GCF_008729295.1 Plectropomus leopardus | reverse complement strand
CTGCACGTGGTTACGTTTAGGCAACGAAAGCAAACGTTAACCAACGCACGTGCTGCCACGGATGGTTCGGATCCGAGGAGGGAGGGAGAAAAAAAACATGCAGACGAGAAGAGAACATCCAACTTCCGCATGAAAGTCCGGGTTTGTTGGATCCTCCCGTAACTCCTTCGTGCACCTTAAATTACCGTTACAGGCAGCATTTCAGCAAAGCCATTTCTGGCGTATCCTGCAGCCATGACAGGTTCTGTATCAACGGAGGACTTTTTGCACGGATTACTGGGGCCGATATTTGGCATTTTGCAGATTATCTGCACGGGCGTTTTATTTCAATGATTGCTGATAAAGTTAATTAAGTAAAAA
>NW_024682566.1:0-407 GCF_008729295.1 Plectropomus leopardus | reverse complement strand
CTTTGATGTCTCCGAGATTACTGTCGGGAGTTTTTGTGGTCCGTAATAGGCCGGTTTTCTGTGACAGCTGTTTGATGTCGATGAGTCGTGTGACGCTCAGAGAAGAAACTCACCACATGAGCTCAGCAGACCTCTCTCGGCCGCCATCTTTGATTCGGCCATCTTTGATTCGGCCATCTTTGTTGTAGTTTTCTATTGTAAGCCATTTTTCTTTCTGTGAGGCGGTCTTTGTGTTTTGTTCTCTTGTTTGGTGATTTTTAAAGTTAATATGGTGTGGAAGGCAGGTTTTCTGAAAAATGTAGTCCCTTTTTCCTTTTCTTTGGCTTTTTTTAAAAAATGAAAACATGCATATGGTCCTTTTTTTTTTTTTTTTTTAACATTTTTGGTCATTTTTGAACAAAAAATGT
>NW_024682565.1:0-582 GCF_008729295.1 Plectropomus leopardus | reverse complement strand
AGTAAAAACAGAAAATGTCTGAGGTCATCTGAGGGTCATCAGTGACACAACAGCTTTTTTTTAAAGACCGAATTTTCTTCAACTACCAAAACTGTGTTTGTTTGTGAAATAAAGACGAATAAAACTGAAGCTGCATGATTTTAAAAAAAAAATAATAGTCACGTAATATAATATTTATTTCCTCCTGACTGAAGACAATGAAAAGTCATTGCTCTGTACATGCATGCACACACATTTTTATTTCATGATTTCTCTCACACATCAGTGATCTAACCTGATGATAAGAGCATGCAAGTGTGCACATGCAAGTGTGCACATGCAAGTGTGCACATGCAGGCGTGCACATGCAAGTGTGCACATGCAGGTGTGCACATGCAAGTGTGCACATGCAGGCGTGCACATGCAGACTGACACATGCAGGCGTGCACATGCAGACTGACACATGCAGGTGTGCACACGTAGGCGTGCACATGCAGGCGTCTGAAGGAATCAAAGGTGACTTTCATTATGTAGCTGTCAGTCAACTTTATACGTTTTCTCCTCCCCGAACACGCGCTGCCTTTATGGCCTCTGACAGGCGCT
>NW_024682563.1:0-323 GCF_008729295.1 Plectropomus leopardus | reverse complement strand
GAAAATTATTTGTAAAAAAAGTAAAAAAAGATTCAGATTATAATAACTATGTAATATAATTTGAAATACATTATTTTGATCCTTAGAAATATAGTTTTTCTCTTTTTTTTCTTTTTCCTGAACTTTTTTTCCCCTCGACATTTTACTTAGCTTTCTAAAAAATGATTCACCATAATTTTCTAAAAATTATTTGGAAAAGTTTGGAAAGACCTAGAAAGAGCATTTCAGATTATATTAATTCTGTAACATACATTCATTATTATGATAATTAGAAAGATAGTTTTTCCCTATTTTTTTCTAGATTCATAAAAATAATTTCTACA
>NW_024682562.1:0-412 GCF_008729295.1 Plectropomus leopardus | reverse complement strand
CAGCATGTATTAATTGTAAGCTTTTCCTGTGAAAAACAGCAGTTTAAAACCTGGATCAACATCACTTTTCTTGTGCTGTTCTCAGATGCCAGTTACTAGTAGTTTTTTTTTCATTGATTTTATAACTTAACAGCATAGTGCTCCCTACATTCTCAAATACATCTCAGATTAAAAACAAGCAGACAAAGTAATAATAACAGCATCAGTGATGACAATAATAAGTAAATAAATACGTATTTCAGATTATTTTGCAAATTGGTTTGATTTCTTTTAAAAACGCTGGGAAAAGACCTGGGAAAAAGGTACAAAAAATATAATATACAGTATGCTATAACATTTTTTGAACATATAATTCAAATAGCCATAATAGTTTCTGGACATATGACCTTTTTTTGGATTATGGTCTAATAAT
>NW_024682561.1:0-1156 GCF_008729295.1 Plectropomus leopardus | reverse complement strand
CCTCTCACACTGACGTGTCCTTAGAGATTCACCATAAACAGACTGTACTGAACTGGATCACAAATCCAGTGGTGGAAGAAGTATTTTAGTCCTGTACTTCGGTAAAAGCAGAAATACCATCATCTGAAAGTACTTCATTATGACTTAACCCTTTGAAACCTGAGCAAACTGGTTTGATTTCTCCCAAAACCATTGGGGGAAATGCAGCGACCAACTTGGCAAGAAATGTTCCAAAGATTGCAAGAAATCAGCAAAATTTGACAAAGAAAATGACCTAAAATTAACCGAAAATTTGTTTTATTTAAGGGAAAAATGTCCAGAAAACTATAGTTATAATCATTATAATGATTTGTTTAAAATTATGTTACAGAAAAAAAAACATGTTTTAGGTTTCTGCACTTTTATGTCAATTTTTCTGATCTAATCTAATTTCTAATTTCTCTTCTAATTTCTTTTTTTGCTTATTTTATGTTGTTTTTTTGTTTGTTTTTGTTTTAATCTCATAACTTATTATTAATTTGTTGCTATTTTTTGGGCCATGTGTTTGGCTGCTCACTGCCTTCTTCCCACGTTTTTGACAGAAATCAAACCAATTTCTTGTTTCAAAGTTAGCATTCGATGCACGGTAACAGACTACTGCTTAGAGCTAATTCAGGTCAAAACAAATAAACAGCACAAAAACATGATAATATAAAGATGAACAAGAAGAAAAGAAACTCCACAAAAGACAAATAATACACACAATAGCACATAATACACAGTGATACAAAAAAGACACAAAACAGAAAACAAAACTGCACAAAAAAAGCACAAAACTTTGAATAAAAAGATAATTTAAGAAATTTAAAAAACAGATATAAAGTCCAGAGTTCAAGGTCAGTTACAGCAGCGGTCCACGATTCAAACGAGATGCACCAGAGAAACCAAAACACAGAAATGTGTTCTCCTCTGCTGCAGAGCCTCATACACTCTGATTTACTGATCTTTTATTTTAGCAGCTTTTCGACTGTTTAAAACACAAAAAATACATATAAACTCTTATTTTGACAGAGACGTATAAAAGAGTTTAACAGCAGAAGGTATCAGGGCGCAGCAGCCAGACTCTGGTCTTGATTTCTCGTCTGACCAGCAGTTAAAAACCTGTGCAGAGTTTAAG
>NW_024682560.1:0-237 GCF_008729295.1 Plectropomus leopardus | reverse complement strand
ACGCACCTGAAACTAACAACACAGCACACTGATGGTTTTCGTGCGTGACCTCTCTGTGCTCACATTACATTTTAAGGATCCCTAAGCTTTCACTTCTGTGCCACGCAGCACGTAAAGCATGTGAGCGACACAGAGCATGAGTGGGAGAATTTGGAAGTAGTGCAGTGTTTTTTAAGTTGCAGGGTTCCCTTCCTCCGCCTCCATTATGCACCGGTACCACTGATACCCTGAGTTTTT
>NW_024682559.1:0-562 GCF_008729295.1 Plectropomus leopardus | reverse complement strand
GTGCAGCAGGTGCAGCAGGTTCAGCAGGTTCAGCAGGTGCAGCAGGTTCAGCAGGTGCAGCAGGTGCAGCAGGTTCAGCAGGTTCAGCAGGTGCAGCAGGTTCAGCAGGTGCAGCAGGTTCAGCAGGTTCAGCAGGTGCAGCAGGTTCAGCAGGTTCAGCAGGTGCAGCAGGCGCAGAAGGCACCACATCAATGAGGCTGATAGCGGCCTTTTGCTGGAGTGATAATATCTGACGGAGGTCCTCAGCGCATTAGCATTTAGCTCAAAGCAGTGCTTCTATGGAGTCCTGCCCCTCCAGCTGCTGACGCAACTCATCTTGTTTCCGCGTCAACTTATGTAACAATATTAATATAAAATTTAAAAAGCAAAGTGAGAGCTGCTTCATTGTTTTAACTTTCCTGCTTTTCCAGATCTTTCTGATGACTGAGACACCGGATGATTTCATGAGAACTGATTTATTTTTTTTATTTTTTACATAACTTTGTGCTGATCTCAGACGTCTTCTTTGCGGCACCCAGTGAGCTGACTGTTGTCGGTGAACATCCGGCCTGCAGACTCGGAG
>NW_024682558.1:0-739 GCF_008729295.1 Plectropomus leopardus | reverse complement strand
AAAATTAAACAAAAATGCACAATCTTGCCAAAATGTATGCCATATCCATGAACACAGCCTAAATTACTATTATTATTGCGCCCATAAAATGCGCCCAACAGTCCATAAGGTATCCACAGCCATGGAGACGTTGACTTATTGCGGTAGGGTTAATGTTAGTGGAGCCTAATTGTGGCAGAAAATGGAAATACTCAAATAACGTTACCTCCACAATTATAAGCAACTCTTCAATACCTGAGTAAATGTTCATGACTGAGTTACTTCCCACCACCACACAGCATGTGAATTATATAGCGTGCAAACGCTTCACCAAAAACATTGTGTACTTTAAAGTAAGCTAGCGACGCTGAGACTTATTTACATAAGTTATAAAAAACAGTAAATAATGTCAACTTCAGACAAAGCCACTACAGATTCATCCCCATACACTGACACCGCTAATCTCTAAAGTGACAGCTTTAATGTTTGGCTAAAACGTCAGCATGTCCACCGGACAGTTAGTTTGCGGTGACGCAGGTGGACTCACCGGGAGACGTTAGCCCCGCTGAACGACGGTTAGCACATCCGCAGGACGCCGTTTAGGCCGTTTCCGTGAAAATTAAGTTCATTTTTCGGCAGTTGTTGTAAACAAAAAGCCACGGGGAGGTTGGTGGACGTCTAAGCAACATTTCAGGAGAATTCATTTCGATAAATGCGGTGTGTAAAGTCACAAAAACACACCGCAGGTAGGAGCCGGTAC
>NW_024682557.1:0-314 GCF_008729295.1 Plectropomus leopardus | reverse complement strand
GTACACATGTATAAAAAAGGCTAAAGAGCAATAAAAGTTTAAACACTTTGCAGGAGAAGTTAGAAGCCAAAAGGGGCCCATTGAGATACCTCCCCTATTAAATAACTATAATCATTCAAGAGAAAGATAAAAAACAAAGATTACATCATTAATAAAATAAATAGTAAGACTAAGCAGTAATACAAAGTTGATAAAAATGTACAAATGACAAAAAGTTGGTATTTACAAAGTGAAATGCATTACAAATGAAACACTGAAGTTTTTTGTTTTTTTTTAATAATGATCTATAATGATTTTCGTAATGGAAATAGATT
>NW_024682556.1:0-230 GCF_008729295.1 Plectropomus leopardus | reverse complement strand
AAATGCTTTATGATCATTTTAAAGCAGACACACAAGCGTGTGAGCTATACTCACATTTTCCACATTTGCGGATGGTGTGTACATAGCACTAACATGTTATGTTTAACCTTAGCCACATGCATTCATGTGGTATTTGACAAACATACAACATGTGCATATATATGCGCCAAAGAGTTCTTAGTGAACCTTGTAGTTAAAGAAGTATACAGTATATACAGTGTATTTATGTG
>NW_024682555.1:0-760 GCF_008729295.1 Plectropomus leopardus | reverse complement strand
TGCTATTTTAATGCTTTTGTTTGCATGCCATCAGCACTATCAGACAAGAAGAACCTGAACCGCACACACACAGACCTGCATTTATTTTCATAGGCTGTTATCAGTGATACTGATTACTGTGTGTGCACAGTGAGAGAAGAGGGAGAGACAGCAATGCTGTGCTGCTGCCACTGTGCTGCTGCCACTCTCCTGCTGCCACTGTGCTGCTGCCACTGTCCTGCTGCCACTGTGCTGCTGCCACTGTCCTGCTGCCACTGTCCTGCTGCCACTGTGCTGCTGCCACTGTCCTGCTGCCACTGTGCTGCTGCCACTGTCCTGCTGCCACTGTGCTGCTGCCACTGTGCTGCTGCCACTGGGCTGCTCAGTTTATTCTGAGCGTCAAGCCACAAAAAGACTCTGAAAAGTCTGTCGCTTAGCACACCCGTAGATGAGTGTACAGCCAAATAAGCAAGATAATCATTTATAGAGAATTTATTATAAATAGCTCATTTGATTCAGATTTCTGCACTAGTATAAACTTGAGGAGACAATCTAGCTTTAAACACCGATACTGTTTAATTCCTAAGGTGTCATGACTTCTTTCAAGTGCTTTTACTAAGTCTATGGTTTACTTCAAGTCAGACACAGTTTACTTTGGCCTGATCTTTAGTTTTGAGAGATCTTACCAAAGTTTTTTTTTTTTTTGGGCAGGGGGGGTTTAGATGTGTGGAGCTTGTGGATGTGTTCACAAACTCACATAGTGTACTCACATATTTGCACT
>NW_024682554.1:0-225 GCF_008729295.1 Plectropomus leopardus | reverse complement strand
TCAGATACAGACATTGAAACTGTAGTAAAAGGTGGTATAGAGTTGATATAATTTTTATTATAAAAACATCATTTTCACTGTCTATTTCTGCTGACAACCACACTGAAAAAATCAGCCACGGTTTCTGTAGATGTGCTAAGTCAGACCCACCTGACCAGCACAGGCCACACAGGAAGTGTGACTGATTTAAACTGTTAACACATGCACCAAAAAACTTTAAAAAAA
>NW_024682553.1:0-534 GCF_008729295.1 Plectropomus leopardus | reverse complement strand
CCTGCAGCAAGACCTTCCTCCCATGCTGTTAATAACTTTAAAAACAATTTGGAGTTGACTCGCCTGATTAAATGGCAGTTAAAAAAGAAAGGATATCTCCTTTTGGTGTCAGGTCATTTGTGCTGCTGATACTGCTGCCATAACAAAAAACAAAACCACAAGGGACTTATTAACAGTAAAACATTTCCTTATAAACTCCAAAATGCATCTGTCATCCTCTATCAATTTAAGACGGAGACAAAGACAGCAGATTTCAAAGATGTGAGCTGCTTTCCACATAAACAAACAGAGCTCAGCGTTCAGTGTTTAAAAGGTTGCTAGCTGGCCCTTAGCCTGACACACCTCTCATCCCCAACACTGAGAAGCCATCAACTCACTATACGGCCATTAATAGAGATAATAACTAGCTTCTGCAGATATATAATAAATGATCCATATCTCACAATTTGCTGCATCTGCACACTGCAGAGCCTTTTAAGCTGGGACCAACTGGTGATTAGTAGTTGGGTGAAGGGGGGGGGCAGACAAATCAGG
>NW_024682552.1:0-531 GCF_008729295.1 Plectropomus leopardus | reverse complement strand
TCTTTTTTTTTATTTTAATGGTTACGGGTTTATATTGTAAAACAAATTGGTGACATTAATACGATTATGTTTATTTATTTTCACAGCTTACAGCAAGTTTTAACATTTCAAAACCCTCTTACATAATCTGCAGAGAGTATTTATACTGTCATATCAAAGGTGAATACTAATTTTGAATTTACCCCAAAAAATCATTGTCTGTTTGAAATTATTATTATTTTCTTCAGACAACCTAAAAGAAAAGTTACCACTGATATTCTATAATTTCTAAAAGTTACTGAAATGATTCTAATAAATTTAAACTATTTTTTGACAGATTTTTTTGGATTTGATTTCAAGATAAAAGTGATACCAAACTAATCAAAAATATATCTGTATTTTCATTATTATAATTTGTTTTCAAAGGCAACATGATTCATGTTCTCAGTGATTATTTATTCATTTTTTTCAATTAAAAATGCTTTAAGTTTTCTGCATATTTGTATATCCTCAACCCAACTAATAAATGAATCTGTCACTGTCAAGTTTTGT
>NW_024682551.1:0-670 GCF_008729295.1 Plectropomus leopardus | reverse complement strand
GAACTTAGACTTTATTGTTGAACATGATATTCCAAAACCATAAAAAAACTTTTGGGGTTTTTTTTTTTTTTTTTTTGTTAATTCTGGGTCATTTCTTCTTTAATTTTTTTCATTGCTCATTACATTTTTTTTTCGAATATTCAGGTAGTTTTGTACTTTCGCACTAATTGTCCAATTTTGGATTTTTTTTTTTTAAGAAATCAAGCCAATTTGTTCAGGTTTTAAGGGGTTAGGAAATTAGCTGTTTGTTTTGGTGATGTCTCTAATGTCAGTGTTTGTTTTTTTACATTGGCTCCAATAGGTGTGGGAAGGGTCATGTATTTTCCTCTAGTCACTCAAGGTCACTTGAGGAAAATTATTTTCTGAATCAAGGTTTTAAAGAAAAAAGAAAGAGTCACACCCCAGTAACCCCCTCCTCTGACATATATGGCCCCTATGAACTTATCCTCTGGTATAACAGGCTCTATTCTTCCAAGAAGACCACCTACCAGATTTTGGAAACCATTAAAAAAAAACGCCTTTAATTGACAGCTCACAAAATTCCATGGGGTGTCTACATACTTTTGGCCTTAACAAGCACCTTGGACAAGCATAGTGTCCCAGATGGATACAAATTGAACATAAGCTGCTAAAAAAAACTGTGAGTGAGGTTTTACCAGCTGTGTCCATG
>NW_024682550.1:0-1626 GCF_008729295.1 Plectropomus leopardus | reverse complement strand
CAATCTAGTGTCACCGCAGTATGGGGAGAGTGTGCAGATGAAAGCTGCTTGGCCTCCTCACGTGCCACCAGCTCCCGGAGTACCCTGGCTGTCTTTTGCTCACAGCACGGGCAGGGAGTTCACAGTGCTGCCAGCACGGGGGAAGCCTGACACCTTTGAAATGCACACACTCTCCACACCACAGTGAGTTAAAGTCCCTCTTTAAAGCAGCCAGTTACCTCTGAGATTCACTTCTAATTATGATGATAATAAATAATAAAATCATTATAAAATATTACAACTATGTTAATAATACACACAAAAAATATTGTTACGAAGCATTAAGAATATTTATGAGTGCTCATAAGCACATTATTATGCATTACAAGTGTGTTTATAATGCGTTATAGACAAGAGCATCATCGACGATGTCACCCAAATCGTAATTGCAGGAGCAGGATTGCATGACATTTCTGTTTTTGTAGTAAAGAGGTTTTTATGTTGTACAACTATGATAATAATACCCTATGATCCTTGGAAAACAATATAATTGTTTTAAAGCATTGTGAATATTTATGAGTACTTGTAATTAGAATTACATAATGCTGTAAGCAGATTATAATGCACTATAAGTATGTTTATAGTGTCTCATAAACAAGAGCATCATAGACCATAACCTGCTAGATGGTTGCATTACATACCAGTTTTTTCAACCACTGTAGATAAGAACAAAGAGTAAAGAGGCAGATAGTGAATCCTACTGGCAGCTGTTTCGCAAGTCACATATCCAGGTTCAAGTCCCTGGTGGTCTAGTGGTTAGGATTCGGCGCTCTCACCGCCGCGGCCCGGGTTCGATTCCCGGTCAGGGAATGTTCTTTACTCAGTTACTCAACAGGCAAAGCAATTTCATTCAGACCCAATGACACAAATTGATGCCCATATTTGTGAGAAACAGACTGTTGAAAGTGAGCAGATTTTCCTTCAGGCAAAACACTAAACTCCGTCAAATGGCCTCAACAGATATCTCTACAATAATTACAGCACAAACACCATGAATCAATGAACTAATCTTTCAGGCCTGAGAAGTGGTAGAGGCCATGTAATTAAGAATATATAACATAAAGCAGTAGAGTAGAGAATTATGTGTTAGAAGTCAGCATGTTTTCACACAAAACCCAACTCAAATCAAATCTCTGTAACCTTGCCTGAATGCTTATCATGACCATATTAGTACTAAGTCAGTGGCATTAGTTTGTGATCCATTGAGATCAAAATTGTGCCTGTAAAAAGCCACATTTTGAGTGTTGAGCCCAATTTTTTGTATAACACACTAGCATCTTCGTTGTATCGGGCCTATTATACATGCCAGGCTTGCAAAGAAGAACAGGTCCCTGGTGGTCTAGTGGTTAGGATTCGGCGCTCTCACCGCCGCGGCCCGGGTTCGATTCCCGGTCAGGGAATATGCTTTACTTACTAACTTGATTAAGCTCCAAAGACATAAAGTGTTTGTCAGAAGATACCTTTCAGTATTTGTCAGTGCTTATCAGACAGCTACATGTGTTAAAAGTCAGCAGGTTTTCATTCAAGCAAAGGACAAAACATGCTGATTCCCTCACTTAATCATGAAGCATGACCATGTTTACATTG
>NW_024682549.1:0-607 GCF_008729295.1 Plectropomus leopardus | reverse complement strand
TGTGTGGATTCCCACTTTAGAAGTCAGTATGTTCAAAATACTACATTGTCTCAATGCTGCACAAAAGTCCAATAAATCTTAATGTTCTGAACAACTGTCCAATCTATATTTTTACACAAGACTAATCCGTTCACTCCAACATCATAAATACATATTTTTCTTCTTACCTGTTGTGCTGTTTATCAAAGTTATTTGGTTGTGAATTGCTGTGTGTTGGAGATAGATTTTTAAGTAATTAGTGCCATAACTACTTCAAAGTTGGCTGAACAACTCTGTTGAACACTGAACTTAGTAAAAATAAAAATAGTGACAACTTTCTGAGGTTGCTCTCACCCTTTAAAGGTACAAAATGGTTTTGTCCAGCTGTGCATTAGGATATGTCTTTGAGTGACTGCTTATGTTGCTGGAGCACCAACATGCACTGTTGTGTTTTCCCAAAAAAGGGAAAGCAGGGTTCCAAAAAGAAAACAAATCTAAAAAAACAGGAAAGGGAAAGAGAGAACAGACTTGGAAAAAAAGGTACGTAAGAAAGATGTGGATCAACAGAAGAAGGATGGGGGTTTTAAAAAAAAAAAAATTATTCAGTCACATTTAGATACAGATGTTG
>NW_024682548.1:0-360 GCF_008729295.1 Plectropomus leopardus | reverse complement strand
GCTGCTTTCATGTCTGGTAATCATTCCAGAAATATGTGTGAGATCCTGAAAGCCTGATCAGGTACCATCCGCTCCGAAAAACATGCAAGGCAAAAAAAAAAAAAAATCATCATCCTTGACAGCCACTTCATGTTAAATCTAATGATTGTTAAGTTTTACAAGCAGTTTGGTTCATAACAATACCGTGCAGCTGGTGGGTATTGTTCAATATTAAGTTGTTTTTCTCTTTTCTTATAAATGTGAGCTGCAGAAGACAGGTCACAGTGTTCATGGTGACAGCAGTTAACATCTTCTCAATCATTTAATTAAATTACAGTTGGTATCAAATTTGTGCAGTCTCCAGTCTTTTTTGGGCATTGG
>NW_024682547.1:0-355 GCF_008729295.1 Plectropomus leopardus | reverse complement strand
ACTAGCTGGTGGTATCAAGGATGGACTTCACACACAAACTTAGTGTTAGATTTAGAGCTGATGTAACCTGGGTGGAGTATGAGTATTATGTACATGTGAGTGACTTTATGTTTGAAAGGATGTGGTGTGAAGGGGCTATTGTGCAGTTAAAGAGTGACTCAACAAGTTAGCTCTCTGTGATGAGGACTTTGACTATATTAGAAGTTCCCATTGTAAAGTTTTTCTCTTCTCTTTATTCGAACAGCAAACTGGTATTTTGTTTTCTCTTATTCAAATGATGGCTTCTTAATTGCACAATAACCTAAACGTGTAGCTGTCAGTGCAGCTGACAGCCTGCCACAAGAAAAGGATTTCC
>NW_024682546.1:0-443 GCF_008729295.1 Plectropomus leopardus | reverse complement strand
AAATAATTTTGAGAAAAAAAGTACTGTTATTTCAAAAAAAAGGTGACAAATACAAGAATAAGGTCACAATTTAATATTACGAGTAAAGTTATAATTTCGTTACAAGAAAATAAATCGGAAAGTTATGGCATGGCATGTTACCATAATTACACTGAAATATTACAAGAATTTGTCATAATATTATTCACTCAAAATTATGATTTAAGTCACAATTTTATGAATGTAAAAGCTCCGCTGGCATATGAGCCTCTCTGTTTGGTTCTGCCAAAAGTACCTCTTTTATTGAATATTTATTTTTATTGATTTTAAGAATTATATTTTTTCTTTGTAAAATCATGACTTTACTTTTTTGACTTTATTCTACAAATTTCTGACCTTTCTTCAGCGACAGCAGAGGTGGGACCAAGTCACTGTCTGTCTGTTACAATTATGTTTTAAGTCTT
>NW_024682545.1:0-253 GCF_008729295.1 Plectropomus leopardus | reverse complement strand
TTCATTCACAAAATGGCAACCAGAAAGATCAAACCGTGGTCGCTCACGGAGGTGCAAACGTTTGTCTCCTCGCTGGCCGACAAGCGTATACAGCAAGAGCAAGTATGTATAGTTCGAATTTCAGGGGAGCGAAGGGGAGCTCTAAAAAATTGTTCACTTTTGTGTAATTGATTATTTATTTTCTGCACATAAAGTTCCGGAAATCAAAAAAATTTAAGACATAGAGGTAATATGTCAGTGTTGTGTGTTTATT
>NW_024682544.1:0-473 GCF_008729295.1 Plectropomus leopardus | reverse complement strand
CGGGGCCTCATGTTTTTAGGTCATTTAAAAAAAAACAAAAAAAAAACAACTTCCTGTGTCATTTTCCTTTGGAACCGAAACAAGTGAGTTTCACCACAGTTTCTCTGATAAACACGGTGTCATTAGCTGCTCATGTATGAAGTACACACATAATGTTCAGGCCCAAAGTGCTGCAGATTTTGATTATTTTTATTTGATAATAAACTACATACATTTCACATACAAAACTACACATAAAAAAACAATTAGGATAGACAGAAAAAGTGACGAGACGATGATGAGACGATCGTGGCGTGAAAAAGATGTGATTGACTTTTTCATGAATGTGCCATGAATATGAGCTTCCAAAAATCTATTTCACAAAAGATCATTTATTGATAACTACTCAAAGTAATATTATAATTGCAAGGTGTTATGCATCAGACCATACACAAAAAAGAATATACTATATATGCACATTAGGAAAGAAAAAA
>NW_024682543.1:0-533 GCF_008729295.1 Plectropomus leopardus | reverse complement strand
TGGAGGCCTTCTTCTATGAACCTTTCCAGGTAACACATTAAAAAAAAAACAACACATCAACAACACGAAAACAAAATCAAAAAAACCTGACCAAGACGACGTCCCAGAGCTGAAATGTTTTTTATGTGGATGAGTCAACGTCACTCTCTGGTCTCGTTATTATTATTTTGGATAAAACCCTTCAGATGCTCCATCTCTTTCTCCAGGATGTCCAAACAAATATCACCATCATGAAAAAACAACAGAGACGTGACAGAACAAAAAAAAACTCAGAATACAATCAAAGACAAACCGTTAATAAATGACATCAGAACCACAAGGTGTCCAGTTACAGATAAACAAACAGAGGCAGGTCATCAATAACAGCTGCAGGTCATCAATAACAAAGGCAGGTCATCAATAACAGCTGCAGGTCATCAATAACAGCTGCAGGTCATCAATAACAGAGGCAGGTCATCAATAACAGCTGCAGGTCATCAATAACAGCTGCAGGTCATCAATAACAGCTGCAGGTCATCAATAACAGCTGCAGG
>NW_024682542.1:0-251 GCF_008729295.1 Plectropomus leopardus | reverse complement strand
GCGACATCAGCTCCGTGCTGCATTCAGACGCCTTTCACACACACACAAACACACACACATTTAAACCTCTGAAACCTGAGAAAATCGGTTTGATTTCTTTTAAAAGTTTGGGAAAAATGCAATGAGGAACTTCGCAGGAAATGTTCTGCACACTGCAAAACAAAAATAATAACAATGAAATTATGTAACACAAAAAAAATGTTAACCTCTTCTTAAGGACATTTTCATCTTTTTGTTTTTGTTTGTAATTT
>NW_024682541.1:0-556 GCF_008729295.1 Plectropomus leopardus | reverse complement strand
GCCTGATGGCTCTTTTTATGACGGATTCACTGTGTTTAAAATATGAAATTAAAGTGTAAAAAACTGTTAAGTTTCTGGGTTTTTTTTCTCAATATTTTATGAATTTAACTCTTTCAGTGTCTGAAATAAGATCAACACATTAAATGAAACCTGCTGAGTGTTTGTCTCACAGTGATATAAATCACATGTATCAGCTCCTCGTGGTCCTGATATTAAACAGTTTAACATGTGAAGATATTAAGAGACAGAAATAAACAAATTCAAAATGAGCCTGAAGAGGTTAAGACTGGATCTGAAAAGCAAAAAAAAATCATACGTTAAGCTTTTACAATCAAAGATTCAGAGGAGATGACTTCATTTTCTACAGACGGCTGAAATATTAGAAAAAAAATAAACATCTTTAAGCGTTTTACTCACCAACAACCAGCTTAATGTGGAAAGTCTGTTGTGGCTGCAGACGAGGAAAAACACAGGTGTATTCTCCGCTGTCAGTCATCTTCGTGTTTGTGATGATGATGGAGGCGTTACCGTGTTTCAGCTCTTCAGGAAAATGAGA
>NW_024682540.1:0-204 GCF_008729295.1 Plectropomus leopardus | reverse complement strand
GCGCCCCTTGGGAGGAACAGAACCAGGAAGGAGGTCAATGGCGCAGTCGTAGGGCCGATGTGGAGGCAGTGACGTGGCCCTCGTCTTGTTGAAGACCTCCCGGAAGTCATGATACTCAGGGGGTACCATGGAGAGATCTGGTGTGGAGCAGGAACTGGCAGGTGGCAAGGGCGTGACAGTCTGTTGAAGGCAGATCTGGCAGCA
>NW_024682539.1:0-1733 GCF_008729295.1 Plectropomus leopardus | reverse complement strand
GTATTTTATCTTCAGACTCAAAATTTCCTCTTACATGCACAATTTTCTTTCATATTTATAGTATATATTTGATGAACATTGTTGTAATGAGCCTGAGATTTTCACTGCCAGTGCTTTCATGTAACTGTTGCGAATATGATAAGAATAAAAAGCTTGCAAAGTCGCAGGGCGAAGGGTCACTAAAAACCTGCACGTTGGGGGCGAGAAAGCCGCAGGAAAATAATCCATGTGCCGTTAAAATACACCCACATTTGGGTGCTAGAAAGGCCAAATGAGAAACAGCCTCAGGTCATTAAAAGACACCCACGTTTGGGAGGTTAAAATGCAGCAGGAAAAGGAGCCACGCGTCACTAATAAACACGCACATTTGGGTGCTAAAAAGCTGAATGAGAAACAGCTGAGGGTTGCTAAAAAACACATTAGGGGCTAAAATAAAGCTGGAAAAACAGCCTGCTGAAAAACACTGACTTTTGGGGGCTGATAAAGCTGCTGGAAAATGAGCCATGCGTCTATAAAAACAGCAATATTTGGGGAAAAAAAACCACTGGAAAAACAGCGAGGGGTCGCTGAAAAAACTCTGACATTTGAGGGCTAAAAATCTGCAGTAAATTAAGCAGCTGATCTTTAAAAAAGAGCAAATTTGAGGGGTAAAAAGCTGCTAGAAAAACAGCAATTTGTCGTAAAAAATTCCGCAAACAGTTGCTGAGAAACACTCACTTTTGGGGACAAAAAATGCAAACTACGGTTCGCTAAAAACGCCAAAGACGCAGCTGAAAAACAGCAAAAAACACATTTAGGACCTAAAAATCTGAATGAGAAATATCCCCGGGTTGCTAAAAAACAACAGCATGGGGGCGAGTAGTCCCCAACAACTGCACTATTTACTAATATTTTAGTAATTTTTGTTAAATATTGCAGTACTTGGATATTCCAGAAAATCATCGAGCCCTTTTTTTAAAAAATAGAATAAAACTAGACATTTTTTAGCAATTTTCAAACATTTCCTGTTTCAGCAGTGTAAGAAAGTTGACAATAATCCAGAGCATATTTCATCCCAAACCGAGTGTGTTTACTAGTATTTTTTTTATCCTGGTTTTGATCAGACTTTAAAAAAATCCTGATTATGTCTTTATTCATTTACACGTAACAGGGACGATGCTATTTGATCGACAGAAAAACTGTCGAATATGTCGAAAATACAACCTAACAAGAGAATATATCAGAATAGCTCAAAACATCATAAACAACATTATAAATCCCAAAATATAAATGGCATGTGCAGGTGTCACCGTGTGTGAGATCGCTCTCTGCCGTGTTCGCAGGTGCGTTCTCAAATCGAGTTATGTAGTAATTAGTCAGCGGAGCAAAAGAATATAATGATTGATGATGTAATTTTTTGGTCCACCTGCTGATATTATAGCCAATGAGAATTTAGTGATGCAGATGGTGTTTTTTTTTTTAGTTGCTCTTTTCATCCATTCCTAAACATTTGAAGCTCAATCCAGCAGACGAGCAAAACACGGCGAAGTTTAAGCATCCAGAAACCGCTGAGGTAAAAGACAGATTCGGTGGATGTGGAGGGGTCAAAAATGAACTGTGAAAAAACTGAAAAAATGATTGAGCCACTGAAACTCTTTGTTTTGTTGATCAAATTGTCCCTGTTCCACATAAATAAATAAATAAATGAAGACATAATCAGTTCATGATGACATTTACTCTGTATTATTGTCATC
>NW_024682538.1:0-423 GCF_008729295.1 Plectropomus leopardus | reverse complement strand
AAAATTACTTGTAAAATTGTACTGGCTATATATACCAACTTTTGTTGTGTTCAAGTATACGGCATACATTTTTGGAAAGAATCATAAAAGCATGCATTGTATTATTTCTGGGTGTCATTCTGGACTTTTTGTTTTTCTTGTTTTTAACCATATTGAGCATATGGAGATGATACATGCTATTTCCAGTGGGTTTACTGTCACAATCAAGGCTGCTGCTAATCACTGAAATATCCCAGGCTATGATCATCATAATAATAATAAGAAAAATGAATGACGAATATTCAAAATAATTCAATTTCTGTTTTTTTTTTTGTTTTTTTTTTTAAAAACCTGCCATATAAAGGGTAAAATTATCTTGAAAATTATCGAAAAAGGCACTATTAGAATGTATTTATTTTATCAATTCTTTTGTAATATAATTTA
>NW_024682537.1:0-381 GCF_008729295.1 Plectropomus leopardus | reverse complement strand
TGGGAAGTGTGGCTACTCTAACCCCTCTAAAATTGCCAAAAAAAAAAAGTTACAACACATACACACTGCTCATACAGGCAGTGTGACCCTCTGAGCAGAGGACAAGATCAGCCACCATATAACAGAGATGGTAAACGATTATTGTCATTATATGCCATTGTTATAGATTATATGAATGAATTAATGTTTTTATTTCAGTGTCATGCCATCTAGTGGCCCATCCCTCATGGGATTATATGACACCTTTGCAACAAGATGCACAATAGTCCATATTACATGTTTCATTACATGAAAATAGCTTCCAGTATTGCTGGCAAAAAACCCTGAATAAAACCCAAAACAGATGCAAAATTTTACAAAGAAAAGAGAAAAAAAATCAAA
>NW_024682536.1:0-217 GCF_008729295.1 Plectropomus leopardus | reverse complement strand
AACAGAAAGACGTTAAGGAGGGAACGACAGAGAGAAAAACAGCCAATGATTCTGTATTGTTTGCCTCAGAAACGACGACAAAAAATCCATTATGTGGAGTATCTCTTTACACCTGAGTGTGATAATATGTGTGTTCGTAGTGGAGTGCATGTGTGCAGACCACTTAACTCTTTGAAACTCGAGCCAATTGGTTTGATTTCTGTCAAAAACATGGGAA
>NW_024682535.1:0-280 GCF_008729295.1 Plectropomus leopardus | reverse complement strand
TCTGAATAACAGACATCATCTCTCTGAGCCAATGTGTAAAGCAGGGTGAGTTGGTAGATTTCCAGGTCAGGAGAATAAGTTTCTTAGCAACCACCATTGATAGATATAGGGCAGTCTGTATGTCACACGACAACTCGATAGTCCATGTAGAGCAGCCGAAGATAGCCAGGTCGTGGCTTGGTTGAATATCCCTGGAATAAGCTTTTGAAAGCCATTCAAAGATTGCAGTCCAGAAGTTGTGTAGAGTGGGGCAGAACCAGAAAAGGTGTGCCAATGATCC
>NW_024682534.1:0-239 GCF_008729295.1 Plectropomus leopardus | reverse complement strand
AGGTTTATTTTCTTTCTCTGCAGTCTGCAGTCAAAACATGGACACAGAGCAAATCACCGTCAACCGTGGACACAGCACATGCGCTCTCTGGAAAGACAGCTAACGTACCGTTTCAGCTAGCAATGCGCAGGGATAATAATTCTTCCTTTACCGACAATAAAACCCCCGAAAACCCACAGCCAACTCAAAAACATAGCGAAATGAACCTTAAACAATTAATAACAAACAAAATACAGCCA
>NW_024682533.1:0-273 GCF_008729295.1 Plectropomus leopardus | reverse complement strand
TGTCTATAATTTGCAAAAGAGCTCATGGTGTAGTTTGTCTCAAAATGTCATAATATTTAGTATTTCTTGAAAATGCAAAACAAAAAAAGGGGTCTAGTTTATGGGTAATAGAACTATACTATATACTATAGGATATAGGATATTATACAGTTGGAAAAAAGAGTCATAGTTTAGTATGTCCTTAAAATGGAAAAAATGTCAGAAAAAGTCAGTCAATTTAAAAAGTCTGTGTAAAGTGTAATGAAAATATAAAAGTTAAAATTATAAAATTAA
>NW_024682532.1:0-285 GCF_008729295.1 Plectropomus leopardus | reverse complement strand
TTTTTTTCCTCATGTTTTTGAAAGACATCAGGCTTCGAAGGGTTAAACAGCTTCTGAAAAGCATCTGAACGTAACACAGAAACCACAGATGTTAATGCAGGTTTGAAAGGGTTAACCATGCATACGAGATATTTGTGTGTATGATGTGTCCCAACGCCACGCTGGCCTGAACAGTGTGCAGATACTCACTCCCGTGTCTTCCATGTCCTCCGTGTCCTCCGTCTCCTCTGTCTCCTCCGTCTCCTCCGTGTCCTCCGTCTCCTCCGTGTCCTCCAGCCGCTGGCC
>NW_024682531.1:0-233 GCF_008729295.1 Plectropomus leopardus | reverse complement strand
ACTGGAAGACTGGACTCAGAAGATTGTGAAAGAGCGGGACGACGGAGCTCAGCAGGAGGCAGTGATGCAACTTCAAGGATGTCAACTGCCGTAAAACCCCACAGAAGAAGATTTACAGAAGAATTCTTCTGCACAGCTGAGATCTATTTTATTTTGAAGGAGCAATGTTGCCGGAAGCAGTTGGTCTGGTCCCGGGTCTTTGTCGTGGACCGTTTTCTCCGCCGTGAGTCCTG